>NC_091472.1:176038201-176185701 GCF_036971445.1 Narcine bancroftii
CAGAGGAAAAGGAAAGAAAAGGAAACAGAGGAAATGGGAAAGAGAGAGAGGGATATAAAGAGAGAGAGGGGGGCAGGTAGACAGATCTAGAGACAGAGGGAAGGATGGAGGTGCGAGGGTGCTATCAGAAACCAGAGAGGTAGGTGTTAATGCCATCTGGTTGGAGGGTACCCAGACTGAGCATGAGGTGTTGTTCCTCTAATTTGCAGATGGTCTCCATTTGGCAGTGCCTGAAACCATGGACAGATATGTTGGCAAGGGAAATAGGTGGCAACTGGGAGAACCCCACCATGTAGAAGACAGAGCCAAGGCACTCAACACTTAATCAGACATGCATAACTCTGAGATTTACCAATAGAAGCATGGAGTATAAAAGCAGGAAAGTTATGCAGAATCTTTAGCCCTACCTCTGCTGTAGTATTTTATACCTGTACCAAATTCTTTACAATAAAGAAAAGGTTTGTAAGAATGATTCTTGATATAAGGGTCCTGAGTTTCAGGATTAAATAGTGAGAGGTAGGTACTAAAGACACAGGATTAAATAGTGAGAGGTAGGGAACTAAAGACCAACTACCAAAATTATTATTGACGCAAAATCAACTAATCCCTTTCACAAATAGATAACCTTTCCTTTAGAGAATGGGAGAGAAAAGGGATCAATAGAAAATTGTTTTTTGGGAAATAATTTATTATCTTTTGAACAAATGAAGTACAAATATGGTATAACTCACGGTACAATGTTTGCATACCACTAATTGAAAACCTACTTGAAGGACAAATTGGGAAGCAGGCTGAGGTTACCAGAAGGAAGCAGCTTTGAATATGTGATTACAGACACAATGATAATTAAAAGATTTATAACAAACCCATGATAAAATATAATTGGTTACACAGGCTATATACCATGCCACAAAAGTTAAATAAATGGGACCCAACAGTATCAGATGGATGTTTTTGCTGTAAGAAGGAAACGGGAACAACAGTACATGCAATTTGGGCATGTGAGAAAGTGGAAAAGCTTTGGGAAGATCTAAATCAAGTATTAAATAAAATCACAAAAAGCAACATACCAAAAAATCCAGAGATCTTTCTTCTAAGTAATATAAGAAGTAAAGAACTTGGCCTCGATTTGGATGGAGCACAAAAAAGATTTATTACGATAGCCTTAGCTGTAGCAAAAACATGTATTATGTCAACCTGGAAATCAGAAGATAGCCTGAGAATACTGCAATGGTACATAGAAATGAATAAATGTATTCCATTGGAAAAAATAACATATAATTTTTAAAATAAAGTCACAGTATTCAAACAAATTTGGGAACCATACATGGAACACAACAGAGAGGGCCTACCGTGGACCTCCACCACCTAAAATGACAGAATGATAAGAAGACGAAATGAACTGACCCAGGATGTAAAAGTAGATGACACAATTTTCTTGTTTATTTTCATTGTGTGACGACATTGTTTAATGGGTTTATTGTATTGTATATGTTAGGGAGGGGTGGGGGTGGGAAGAAGGGAGGGAAGGGAGGGGGGGAAAAAGGGGAGAAGGTGACACTGTGTATGTTCAGGAGGGAAATGTTTGTGTGTATTTTGGTTAATATGGTTCATAGTGTGAAAAATAAAAGAAATTTTTTTTAAAAAGGCAAAAGGAAATCTGACAGAATTCAAATTCTAAAAAGGAAGTTTAGGGGAAACATGAGGGGGGAATTCCTTCATGCAGAGGGTGATGCGGATGTGGAATAAACTTCCGGCAGAGGTGGTAGAAGCCAGATCGATGTTAATATTTAAGGAAAAATTGGATAGGTTTATGGACAGCAGAGGTTATGGGCCGAATGCAGGCCAGCAGGACTAGATGGGAGAAATTGTTCATCATGGACTAGAAGGGCCAATCTGGCCTGTTTCTGTGCTGCAAATGGTTATATGGTTAAGTATGCAAAATGCTGAAAGATCTGAATAGAATGGATAGTGGGAGGCTGTTAATCAAGAGGTCAAAAGTAGGAAATACTTTGCCATCAACAACCAACACACCAACCCAGTTCCAAAGTAAAAACATGCTGCAAAGTCTCTCTCTTTGACACGCACGCACACAAATACACACACACCCTCCTGCACACGCACTGCACAAAACATAGCCTGCTTGCAATCCACGTCTTTCTCTCTCTCTCACACACACACTGCACTGTGGGTGTCATTAGAACATCATTTGAAATAGACTATATACTCCCCTCTTACCAAATAAATGCAGACAGACCCAAAAATCCATTCCATATGGATCATGTGACAGTGTACTGTATGACTCAGCATTCCTACCTGTTCAATTGCCCAAACCCAGTTTTATTACATTGCCTTTCCTCTCTTACATAAACATGAATAGAAAAACATTAAAATCAAAGTCATGACCTGACATTCAATTGAGAAAACAACACTTAAAACTGAAAACATTTCTACAGCATAAATTTATTGGTTTTGTACTTTGCATTTCAGATTTGCTGTCAATCATAATTAATTAGGATGCAGTCAGCATCGCACAAAAACGTCCCATGGATAACTCAATCCTACCTCGAATCACCACAATTTAACTTTAAAGCATTTGAATCTACACAACATGAAACAGGTGGAAGGCAAGATTTGCCAAACACCGCTTAATGCTTCCGTTCTCTGCGCAGAGAATTATTGCAAATTACAGCCTTTACCTTTTGAACGTAACTATCGACGGTTTTTGGGAAGACTTTGGCAACAAGTGCAATGCCACTATCATTGAGATAATGCAAAGGATGTCAAGAGTGTTCATCGCCCCAAATCAGATATTCATTATAACGTGAGGCAGGAATGTTCCTTGCAACCTCCACTCCAAACAGATGAAGGTTGCTGTTTTCTCGATCATATTTTCTCCCTAGAACTCTGAAATCCCTTGCAATTGTTACCCTTTCCTATGCTTCCGCATGGCAACTGGAGTGTGTGCACTGACAGCTCGAAGAGGAAGAAAGAGGCAATGCAGCTTACGAGAACAAATGTCAATTAACATGCAAGGAAGCCTGGTCGGAAATATGTAGTTGTTCACTTGGAGAATTTTATATTTTCTAGTAGATTGTCTTGCATTTTTCTTTATTTTTCCGCATCTCTAATTTGCACATGACTGAGTTCAGCATTGTTCTTCCACATAGATTAAGCTGTGGGTGGGTGGGGGGGGAACACAATAATTCATTTGGGGGGGGCATGATCTGGAAATGCATGATGGCGACCTTCCTCAAATCCTGTCACAAGCTCCCCTGTTTGAAGAAGAATAAGGCAGTAAAGTTTGTTCAAGTTTTTTATCATCCAATTGTACAAATACAGCCTGTTGAAACAGCATTCTCCTGTCCTTGGTGTGGAAATATGCCAACACGCATGCAGACACAACACATACAAACAGTTGATACATATATAATAATAGATAAATATTGTTAAATAAATAAGAGTCTCAGAGGGTTTGTATGAGCAGTTCATCAGTTGTTCAGCAGCCTCACTTCCCGTGGGAAGAAGCTGTTTCTTTTTCTATGGGAGTAACTGGAAGGTGATAGAGATCCTCAATGATTTTTCAAGCCCTCATGAAACAATGATCCTGGTAGGCCCCAGTGATCCTCTCTGCCACTCTTATGGTTCTGTGGATTGACCTCTGATCCAATGCTCTACAGCAACCATACCATACTGTGATGCAGCTGACCAGAACGCTCTTGATGGAGCTCCTGTAGAAAGTTAACAGGATGGTGGCCGATAACCTTTCCCAACTTCTCCGTAAGTGCAGTCGCTATTGCACGTTCCTGAGATGTTATGTGTCCAGGATAGGTCAAGGAACTTGGTGCTCTCTACTATTAAAGTGTAGTGGATTATGATCATCCCTGGTCCTCTTGAAGCCCACGATCATCTCCTTTGCCTTGTCCACGTTGAGACTCAGTTTGCTATTCTCGCACCATTTCACAAGATTTTCCACTTCTCATCATTGTTGCTGATGAGGTCCAACTACTGTTGCGTCATCTGCAAACTCGATGACACTGTTGGGGCTGGATCTGGTGATGCAGTCATGGCTCAGTAGCATGAAAAGGAGCGGGCTGAGCACACAGCTCTGAGGTAATCCAGTGCTCAGCGTAACATTCTGCTAATGACCAGGACAGACTGTGGTCTTTCCATTAGGAAGTCCAGAATCCTGTTTCAGAAATGGATTTCGAGTCCCAATGAGGACAGCTTCTCCACTGGCCTCGAGGGAATGAGCTGGTCAATAAACAGCAGCCTGGTGTACAAGGCTTCATTCTCCAAGTGGGTCAGGATGGAGTGGAAGGACAAGACATAGTGGCTTGCACAACGCTTACAGTGCCAGTGTGCTTGGTTCAAAACCAGCATTGTCAGTAAGAAGAATGAATATTCTCCATGTGACCTTGTGGGACTCGTCCCTTGTTCCAAAGACATTAATAGCTTAATTGATCACATGGGTGTACTTGGGCAGTGGGAGTGTGGGGAGGGATCTCAGGCAGGAAGGGCCTGCTAACATTCTGTATCCTAAAAGTTTTTTAAAAATGGAGATAATCATCAAAACTTCTCCAGTGTATCCACAACATCAAAGTCACTCAACTGATCAAAATTAGCCTCCACCCTCTTTAAAACCTGTAGTGTACTGACTAAAACAAAACAAAATTCACCAGTTGTACCCAATCTTGTGTTTTGTACAGAGTCATCATGAATTGCGCTGAATTTGAAGGATGCGCGTTTAATCTCGGGAGACTAGGAATACAAGAAAACATTTTTATTGTCGAAAAAAATACTTATTCTACAAAAGTAGATGGGTGACTCAATTATTTTTCCTGTCAATGCAAGAGAGAAATATCAGATCGAGTATAATTGAAGAATTTTGCCTCATACTTGATGGAAATCATTATATTTTTTTCGCTGGCATAAAGTGACCAGGTGACATTCAGGCATTGAAAGTGTGGAGTTTTTACTATATGTAAATGTAAAAATACTTTCTATTCTCTGTTCGTTCTGGGTTAGAGTAAAAAAAAGATAAAATCATAAGAATGGATTGAATGATTAATAAAACATAACCAAGCTGGCTCTTTCTCTCCAAGATATCTAATCTGTTATATCCCGAGCTCCTATCTCATATGTTTTACCTTGGAGGATGTTTTACGTTAAGAGGAACAATTCTAAGATGATCCCCACAGATTCCTACACCTCCACCATGAATCCTGATTCACCATCCTCCAGACAATGCCTATCACCCAGCCCTCCATCAAAAGCTAAGAACTTTATCATTTCACTTTATCCAATTCTATTTCCCAGCCATAAAGTAGTGCAGGTTTTTTTTTTCTCACTGTCAGGCAACAAGTTTAAAATAGATAAAGTAAGAAAATTGCAAGATTCATAGCAAAGTCTAACTGAAGCAGCCACAAATAGTAATTATGTAGCAAAGGATGCCAGAAAGAAGACAAAAAGATGATCCAGGTGTGTGTTTTTAAACTGAGGAATATGTTGATAAATTTTAAATAGAAACATCTGTCACAGAGTTCTGAACTCGAAAACACATTCATGATGAAGAATCATGATACAGAAAACGTAGCGGGCAAAATACTCGGAGCAAACTTGCAGTGGAGCTGGTTATTACATTTCAATAATGATACACTTTACAGGAAATAAAAGAGATAATTGTCTGGACCAGCTGGTTGGGCAAATCATCTTCCCTTGCTAGTGTATTGCCACATAAATCTAGTTTTGTGTTCATAGCCTCTGATGCCCTTAAGCTGTTAAGAGTCTGGCAGCAATGATTGGAGGCACTGGTTGACTCCTGTGCAGAAGAGGACTTTATTCAACACTGGCATACAGATTTTAGATCATTTCAATGCACAAGCAGGAGTTATTAAATTCTAAATGTTGGATGCAACCCCAGATTCTGAAAGTGCAGCCCAGCTGAATGAATGTTGGAGAGTAAATTAGTATGAATGCAGTTGAAAATATCTCATTCTTCTATCTCACAGGCTCATCGCCTGCCTTTTCCTCACAACTACCTCAAGTCAGGGTCAAGTCAAGTTTATTGTCACCTGATGATTCGGCGTTCTCCCGTCCTTGGTGCAAAACATGCAGGCACACAACCAGACATTACACCCATACAGACCATGCAGGAAAAGTATTGATATATACATATATAAAAAATATTGTTTTGTAAATATGAGAGTCTTGGATGTTTATTGTGACCAGTTCCGTTGGCATTCTCATTGCCTGTGGGAAGAAGCTAATCCTCAGCACTGAAACTCCTATATCTCTTCCTTGACAGGAGCAGCTGAAAGATGCTGTGTGCAGAGTGGAAGGGATTCTCAATAATTTTGCGCATCATCTTCAGACTACAGTCTCAGTTGGTTACATTGATGAGAGGGAGGGAGGGAGACTCCAGCGATCCTCTTGGCCACTCTTATGGTCCTGTGGATTATCCTCTGATCCATTTCTCTGCAGCAACCGTCCCACACGGCGATGTGGCCGCCCAGGATGCTCTTGGTAGATATCCTGTAAAAGGTTGGCATAATGGTGGCCGGTGGTCTTGCCCGCTTCAGTCTTCTCAGAAAGTGCAGTTGTTGTTGTGCCTTCTTGACAAGAGAGGAGATGTTGAAAGTCCACAATAGGTCACTAGTTAAGTGAACTCCAAGGAACTTGGTGCTCTCCACTCTCCACTACAGAGTTATTGATGTATACTGGAGGGTGGTCGTTCCTGGTCCTCTTGAAGTCCAAGATCATCTCCTTCATCTTGACAACATGGAGACTCAGGTCATTATTCTTGTACCACATTATAAGATTTTCCACCTCTTCTCTGTAGTGCAACTCATCGTTGTTGCTGACGAAGCCAACCACTCTTGTGTCATCTGCAAACTTGATGACACTGTTGGACCTGGCAATTCATTTGTGGGTCAATGGTGTGAGCAAGAGCGGGTTAAGCTTAGAAATCTGCAACCAACCTGGACAGACTGTGGTCTTTCTGTTAGGGGATACCAAATGGATACCTTGATGCCAAACTGTTAGGCTGCAGCTATCTCTACCAAAAGGCTTGAGAGCCTTCTATAGAGTGAACGATGATTTCTGGCCCATCCTTGAGTAATAGTCAAGCAACATAGCACTTTGATATTTTTGCACTTATTCTCTATCATGCACAAGCCTTGGGAAATTAGGAAGCTTCTTACCAATCAGTTGTGGAGAAAGGAGTCCACAAAGAGCCTTGCCCCTGTGAATCTGTGGAAAGCAGTGGGAGATCTGGCTGCCTTCTTGTTCTCTCCTTGAAGTGGTGAGCTGTTCCCTCTCAGGAATGGCAGGCAGGCTCTTTAAAACAACAAGCCAGTGTCCAAAGGGGTTTCAGCAAGCTATTAGAAAATTCAGTGTCCATCTCTGAATCAAAAATACAAGAAAGAGAGCTGCTGCATTGCTTTGCTGGTATCCAAATTGCATCACTCCAGGCCCACTCTCAGCCCTAAATCTAATGGTGAAACAGCACATAAAAAGGGAACAGTCTCCAGCTGGAATCATCCAGTGAATGTAAATGTAAATAACGGGTGACTTAATCCAAAAGGAATGAATTGCTGAACCGTTTTTTTTAATAGCAAACCTTTCAATTTTAATTCTAAAATTGTGTTACTCCATCTTTCAAATGCAAATTAGTGACCTTAATATCTTTCATGGGGGGGGCGGGGTGGGGGAGGGGCGGAACCTGCAGTCACAAGAGAATGTGGATGCTGGGAACTGGAGGACAAACTAAATTGCTTAAGAAACTCCAGAGGTCAAGCAACATCTGTGGGGAGGAAACGACAGTCAATGTTTCGGTTCAAGACTCTGCATCAGTTTATTGTTTGTTCCAGAAAGAGATTCACTGTTAAATACTTTGAAGTAAAGAACAACTTTGGAAGTATTATAAGAAAAATACATGTTTAAATCATCTGATTTTCAACCCTATGACTGGCTTAATCTCTTTCTACTATTTCTATAAACTCCTCCCACCAACCAACAAACTGCTTTCTTTGCTAGTGAGGCAATGGCGTGGAGTGGGCACCCAGGGACCCGATGAATAAGCTGGTGACCCACACAAAGCGGACCTGAGTATGTCGAGTGGCAGCTGCGGGGTAACTGGCATCCAATGACCTGTAACCCAACGAGGAAATGGAGAGAGAGAGAGAGAGAGAGAGAAAAATTAAAATTCTGTCCAGAAAAATTGTTTCTGACCAGCAATCCCTCAAGCAATTGCTCTGTTTCTCACAGGCAGAAAAATTGGGCTTTAAGCACAGCCATCAATCAGTTCACTTTGCCTGGAAACTGTAATGATATCACCAGCATGCAATTGCCCTGTTCCAGGCACTGATCATCAGGATGGCTGTATTAATGGGAATGTACATATGCTGAACAAGCACTTAATTTTTTTGCTGTATCTTTATAACGTGCCCTGCATGGTAATAAATAAAGACCAACACATTCATTTCTGTCAGACCAGATAGTTGAGTAATTCCAGGAAATATTTCTGTACTTCAAATATCAACTTGGCATCTAGTTTGGCATAGTTGATGTCATGTGAGCAGGTGATCATTTCATATACTTTATTAAGTTTCATGTGAATGTGCACAGGAGTGTGGGTGTGCTTTTTTGTGCATTCCTTCGCCACTTGCCCAGTATCTCCCAGTGTATTGAGAGGATCCACACAGGCAGCCAGCTATTGGTGTCTTATGGGCAAGGGACCCACAGAGGCTGCTGGGTGAATTGAGGTCAAGGAACTCACACAGGCTGCGGGCAGCTGGAGATTGGCTCATGAGGACCAGGTATCGGAACCAGAATTCGAGAGGATATGGAGGGCAAAAAGGACTCCCAAAGGGCCTCAGGTGCCAAAGGAATGATGATGGTTTCAACTGAACTGGAGTCTCGTGCAGCTGCAGGGGCTACAGAGACACTGGAGATGAATCCACTGAGACTCGATAGGGCCCTTTCAAACTGCCGTCTAAAATGGGGTTAACCGGGCAATTTGCCTGGATAGCACCCCACTCACATGACAGCTTGAAAGGGTCAGCATGGTCAAAATCCAACTGGGTCCCTGACCTACCTCAAAGAGAGTCAGGGAACCCAGTTAAACTTAACTAGGTCACGCCCAACAGCGGCTTGAAAACGAAAATTACTGACCCGGTTACTCCTGTGACGCAAGCTCTTGCACACTGACGTCACAGGGAAACCCCTGGGTGAAGTGTCTGTCACAATCGTTGGGGGGGGGTGTTGGAGAGAGAGAGGGGTCACTGTCACGGAGTCTGGGTGGAGGGAGGGGGGGCCACAATGGGGGGGAGGGAGGTCGCTGCCATGTAGGGAGGTCGGGGAGAGGTGAATGCCACACAGGGTGGAGGATGTGCCATGATCAACGGGAGAGAGATCACTACTGTGGGTGGGAAAGGGGTCGCTGCTGCGGGGGAAGGTGGGGGGGCCACGAACTGCCGCTGCTGTGATCGCCACTGCGGTTCACAGTGACAGATCAACGTTCTTGGCAGCAGCCGATTGACGGTGGGGGTTGATTGACAGTGGGGGTTGTGTCCGACGGGGTGAGAGTGACTGACTGGGGGGGTGGTGATTGACGGTGAATGGGGACTGATGGGGGGGCAACTGACAGCTGGTGGGGGGGGACAGGGGAGACTTACCGATAGTTCCCGAGTGAATGACGCATCACTTACCATGTCATCACGAGGGTGGGATCCCCCTTAAAAATCGCCAGGCTGGTCGCCCAGGAGGGCTACCCAGGCGCTGCAGCTTAAAAGTGCATAGTGAATCCGGCATGACTCTTATTTGCTTCTCTTTCTCTAAATGAAAGGGGTGCCGAGCAATGCTCATGCTAATAGCAAATCTTTGCCTTATGGCAGACTGTAGTAATTTCTGTTTCACTATGTGACAATAAGTAATATTTGCTATAAGGATTATTATCCAAAATGTTAATCACATCAACATTTCGCCCTGGTTTTATTGCACCTTGTGGGTTCCAGAATGAATGATGCATAAAAGTGACGTGGATCAACAAAAACAGTAAATACTCAGCAAGTCCGCTGTACCCGTGAGAAGGGAAACAGAGTAAACATTAATTATCAGAGACCAATGCTCCAATATGGTTTACTTTGAAAATCCCTCAGATGTTTTCAGCATATAACTTTCATGGATCAACTAATCTTTATTCTATTTGGGTTAAGGACCCTCTTAATCTCCTTCTACAATCTCTATAAACTCCTTGTAATGATATGGCTGTATGTACAGGCTGGCCCGCCCTCCTGATGACATCCTCTCCTAGACTCCTCCCTGGACTCCTCCCATGCAATCCATGCCATAAAGGTCGAGTCCCCTCTTCCTCTCCTCATTTCCCTAGCCTTAATTCGGGCCAGCAATCTCTAGTGTAATAAAGCCTATCGTTCCCCTCAGTCTTTGTCTGTGGATTATTGGGGCAACTGGTTGCGCCCAACACTCCCCCCCATCAACCAACAAGCTGCTTTTATTGCTAATGCACCAGTTAGGATGAGGCAATGGCGTGCAGTGGGCACCCAGGAACCCGATGAATAAGCTGGTGACCCACACAAAGTGGACCTGAGTATGTCGAGTGGCAGCTGCGGGGTAACTGGCATCCAACCTTAATTCTGCTCCACACAGTCAAATAGAACAGATTCATTTGAGGTAACAAGATAATAACAATGAGTTTATCATCATACACATGCACATAGGCACCAGATACTTCCTGCAATCGAACAGGTAGTTTGTAAGAAAACACGAATTAGAATAATATACCTTAAATTAAATTAAACAGTGATAACAACTAAATCATAAATATTTAGAGTAACCACAGGATAAAGAAAAAAAAGTGGCATTACAATAGTGTTAACAGGCCTCCTCGCCTCTGGTGCTGTCTGTGTGGAGTTTGCATGTTCTCACTGTGACAGTGTGGCCTTCCCCTAAGAGCTCTAGTTTCCGCCCACCATTCAAATCCAGATTAGCTTTTAGATAATTTACAGGTAGCTGGTGGGAGAATCAGGAAGGTGTTAATGGCTCAATATGGGGAGCTGAAAAAGTCTCTAAATTTATCTCGTTTACCCTTTAAAAACGGCCATCATATTTTGTATCTCATTTTGTTGCAGCAGAATCTTTTTTTTGCAACTTGATGAGCAATGCCAAGTACCAAGTACATACATGGATCAAAACTGCAATGCCCCCACCAGGACACACCAATAAATACATTAACTTTCTGAATATTTGGTCATAGATTTTATATTCTCTGTGTTGTTCTGTGTTGAAGCTAAAAATAAAGGTAGAACATTGCACAAAATTAGAAACAGGAAGATTGAAAGGAACATTTAGCATTCTGATGATATCATCACATATGCAGATTATCTGACTCCTGTGCTCAGCGGTTAATCAATTTTAGAAATGTCTGGCCCCCTCTTGCAATTGGTGTGACTTTCACTGGAAAAAGCTGAAAATACTTTGAAGCATATACAAATTGATTTTTACGTATTTTATGCATTAAGTACATATATTCTTGGCATGAATCTGCTTGCACTCTCATAATCTTCCTGTCTGTCAAAATTTGTTTTTATAAGTTTTTCTAAAAGTTATGTAAGGCGCAAGTAGTAGAAAGAACAAAATAAATGAAGAACTGAGAGGGATTTGTAAAATTAACATTTATTTATATCTTTCATTCTTCACTCTCAATAATATGACAATCATAATTTGATTATATCAGGCAACCATTTGCAGTTGTGACTAAAATGTAGGGCAGACAGGAATTTCACTACTGGGCCTGTGGTGCTTATGGCCTAAGCTTGTCTACTTCCACTGAGTAGGCTTCTTCACTGGACCACTCATGACTTGTAGATTTTTTTTGGCCTATGTTTCAGTTTGTCTCTTGCCTCCATTTTGAGAACATATTTAAGGCAATTTTCATTAAAAGGTGCCAACAAAATCCTAACAACTTAACCCCATTAAACTTCCACGTCAAGGACAATCATTGCAGGTGCTGCCAATCCCCAATCGCTTGACGGACTTCTGATGCCAACGCAGTTAAACTATAGGGTCAATGTTTTATTTGGTCATTTATTTCCCAAGAGGTAAAGGATGCAAAGCACAAAGAAAAATCATATATGTGCGGGAAATGAAGATAGAAAAATGCAGCAAAGCAAAAATATATGAAGTCATCTCAAAAAGACCAAAGGAAAAGAGGAAGATATATTAAAGAGAAGAATCAGAATTGCACACACACACACACACCCCTTCCTGATTAATATATATATATATATATATATATATATATATACATACATACACATATTCTCTCTTTCTCTTTGGCTTGGCTTCGCGGACGAAGATTTATGGAGGGGGTAAAAAGTCCACGTCAGCTGCAGGCTCGTTTGTGGCTGACAAGTCCGATGCGGGACAGGCAGACACGGTTGCAGCGGTTGCAGGGGAAAATAGGTTGGTTGGGGTTGGGTGTTGGGTTTTTCCTCCTTTGCCTTTTGTCAGTGAGGTGTGTGTGTGTGTGTGTGTGTGTGTGTGTGTGTGTGTGTGTGTGTGTGTGTGTGTGTGTGTGTGTGTGTGTGTGTGTGTGTGTGTATATATGTATGTATGATATATGTATATATACACACACACATATATACACACACATATACACACACATATACATACACACATATACATATATAGATATATACATATACATATATATATATACATATATACATATACACACATACATATAAAATGTATTTGTTAATGAATCACAATTATCCAGGAACAGAGAAGCTATGGACAAACAATCCATAGTCCTAAAATAACAATCCAGTGATCCAGAGACCCAAATTCAAACCCCACCAAATCAACTATGCATATGTAAAACATTATATAAATCATCCTAGATTGTCATGTTTTAAAAATGATATAAATTGTAGAAATGCATCTCAGTTTTTGTCTTTCAATGCAATGCATAAATGTGCTGGAGTAACTCAAAAGGACACACAGCATCTATAGCAAATGAAGGGTGACCAACGTTTATGTTTGAGCAAAAGTAGCACGTACCTGAATAAAAAGGTTTGGGTGGAGAGGCGGGAAGAAGGAATGGAGGCAGGAGTACAGGCTAACTGATAAGAGGTTATATAGGAGGGAGGGGAGAAGAGAAAAAAGCCAAAAAGTGATAGGAGGAAGGGGTAGCTCTGAAGGAAGAGGGAAGGAAAGGTGATGGAAAGCTAAAGGAAAGAAGAGGGATAGAGAGAGACATGGGGTGAGGTTTAATGGAAAATGGAGAAGTTGATGTTAGTGCCTTCTGATTGGAGAGGGCTCAGATGGAATATTAGGTGCTGTTCCTCCAATTTTCTGGTAGCCACCATTTGGCAGAGCATGAGGCCATAGATAGAGTTGTCGGTGTGGGAATGATGTGTGGAATTAAAATGGATGGTCTTTGGGAGCTCTCCGGTATTTTAGCGGACAGTGTGAAGGTGGTCAACAAGATGACCTCCCAGTCTGTGACCAGATCTCCAATGTAGGAGGCCTAAGCAGGAGCACCGGATGCAGTCGGTGACCCCTGCAGATTCACATGAAGTGTTGCTTCACTTGAAAGGACTGTTTGGGGCTTGAAGGGTGGTGATGGAGGAGGCGTGGGTGCAAGTGTAGCATTTCTTGCAGTCACAAGAGCAGGTCCTGAGGGAGTGATTAGCGATGAGTGGATGAGGGGGGGTCCCCAGAGAGAGCGGACCCTGTGGAAAACAAAAAGATGATGTGAAGACTGCATGTAAAGTCAGAAATGAAAGAGTTGTACATGGTGGAAATTTTCTTAGGTGCAACTATTTCAATACAAAGAGCATTTTAGGAATGACAAATTAAAAACATGGATTGGCATGTGGAATCATGACATTGTAGCAATTAGTGTGGTTGCAGGAGGAGCAGGACTGGCAGCTCAATGTTCCAGGGTTCCGTTATTTCAGCGGCAAGGACGAAAGGGGGAGGAGAGGTATTGCTCATCAGGAAAAATATCACAGCCCTGCTCAGACAGGACAGACCAGATGGCTCATCTACTGAGGTTGCATGGGTGGATCTGAGGAATGGGAAAGGTATAATCACACTAATGGGGTCAGTGAGAATTGGAGGAGGAAAATCTGTAACAAGAGAGCAGAAAGTTGCAGGAACCATAAAGTTGTGATAGAAGATTTTAACTTTCTACATATTGGCTGGGATTCCCACACTGTAAAAGGGATGGATAGTTTGGAGTTTGTCAAATGTATTCAGGAAAGTTTTCTAAATCAATAATATAGAGGTACCAATTAGAGATCTCATATTAGGGAACATTTGGGTTCAGTTATTGTAATGCCATTAGTTTCAAGTTGATTTTGAATAAGGATTGGTCTGGGCCTCAGACTGAGAACCTAAAGTTGTAGAAAGGCCAATTTTGAAAAACAGAAAGAATCTAGAGAGCGTGAATTGGGATGCTGTTTTCTGGCAAGAATGTGTTTAGTCAGTGCAAGTGCTTCAAAGGCAAATTTTGAGAGAAGAAAATATATTGTCAGGATTAAAGGCAAAGTTAGCAGCCATAGAGAACCTTGGTTTTCAAGGGATATTGGGGATCTGGTTAAGAAGAGAGGTGTATAGCAGGTATATGCCACAAGGAACAAATTAGGTAGTTGAAGAGTATAGAAAATGCAATAAATAAAAGTTAAGGAAATCAGGAAAGCTAAAATAAAACATAAGATTGCTTTGGCAGACAATGTGAAGGAAAATCCTAAGGGTTTCTACAGGTATATAAAGAGCAAAAGGATAGTAAGGAACAAAAATTGGTCCCCTTGTAGTTCAAATTGGTCAACTATGTATGGAGAAAAAAATAGTTGGAAAAGATCTTAAATTTTTTTTTGTGCCAGTATTTAGTCAGGACTAGAAAACTAAGCAAAACAAGCAGTGAGGTCGTGGAACCTATACAGGTTAAAGAGGAGGAGGAGGAGCTTGCTATCTTAAAGCAAATAAGGGCAGATAAATCCCCACTGCCTGACAAGATATTCCTTTCGACCTTGAGGGAGGTTAGTGTAAGAATTGCAGATCCACTGGCAGAAATATTTTAAATATCCTTAGCCACAGGTGAGATCCTGGATGATTGCCAGGTAGTATGTTGTTCCGTTGTTTTAAAAAAGGCTCCAAAAGTAACCAGGAAATTATAGGTCAGTGAGCTTGACATCAGTAATAGGTAAGATCCAAGAGATTGGATCTACAAGTATTTGGATAGCCAGGGTCTGATTAGGGATAGTCAACATGGCTTTGTGCATGACCAATCTGAAAGAGTTTAACCAATTATAGAGTTTTTCCGAGGAATTTACCAGGATAGTTGTGGATGTTGTCTACATGGACTATAGTAGGCCTTTGACAAGTTCCCACATGAGAAGTTAGCCAGGAACTTTCAGATGCAAGGTATTCAGGGTGAGAATTTAATGCAGACAAGTGTGAAGTGTTGCATTTTGGAAGGACAACCAAGGTAGGACATACATAGTAAATGGTAGAGCATTGAGGATTGTGGTAGAACAGAGGGACATGGGAATACAGATACATAATTCCCTGAAAGTGACATCACAGCTAGAAAGTGTTGTAAAGAGAGCTTTTGGCATATTTGTCTTCATAAACCAAAGTATTGAGCCTAGGAACTGGGATGTTATGGTAAAGTTGTATAAGACATTAGTGAGGCCAAATTTTCCAAATGTGTACAGTTTTTGGTCACTGAAATACAGAAATTATATCAATAAGATTGAAAGAATGTAGAGAAGATTCATTAGGATATTTCTGGGACTTCAGGAACTGAGTTACAATGAAAGATTAAACAGGTTATTCCATGGAGCTTAGAAGAATGTGGGGAAAGTTGATAAAAGGTATGCAAAATTATGAGGGGTATAGATAGAGAACCTGCCTTGCAGGTTTTGCCTCTTCAGGCAAAGGCTAGGAGAAGGTAACTCTGACTTCAAATCCCTGGGCTCGGCTATCCCAGCCATCAGTACCTGGGAAGGGCCCCAGCTATGGGCAAATAGCACACGCCAATCTGGCAGCAGGGGCTGGCAGCTGTGACAGAGCGTGGGAAACAGTTTCCCTAGCGGTCTGCAGCAGCAAACTCGATGGGTGAAGGATCCATAAGGACAACGGCCAGCAAGCATGGTCGTGGAACAGACCACTGCGGGGCAATCATGCATCACTCTGGTTGTCGTGCCTCGCACTCTGCCAGGCCTAGTGGTGTGGGACCCAGAGAGAGGTGCTTGTCCTGGGCAAGCACTCACCTCCAAGTCCTTGCCCCGGCACATGGTATCTAAAGCTCCTTGGAAAATGTCAGAAATAAAACTTCTCACACATGAGTCTCTTTAAAACTGATGACACGACAAGCTTTATTTACAAGTCTGCAGAGTTGCACTCAACTGGCTTCTCACCAGTTAAGCCCCGATACATACAGTGCATTGATTTTTATACCCTTGTTGTTTGCCCTTCCCCTTCTTATTAATACTGTTTTAATTGGTTAGTATTGCAAAAGCATTCTAAGTACAACTGCATTTTTAATTATCACGTTCGTTACGTACGCTGCGAACTCTACATACACTAAATTCTGTTTCTCACCATTCTTATCAATCTTTTGTCTCCTGCATGTCTCTCACTATGACCATGAAAAGATATGTTTAAAAAAACATATCCAGCTGAACTTTTTGTCCTTGGCTGCTAGTAAGCTCCCTGTCCGTTCTGGCTTCCCTTTTTATGATTAATCATCACATTTTAACTTAAGCCATTTTAACCTAAATTCTCTATATATAACAGAAAACAAAACAAACATTCTGTGAGGACAGAAGAGCTACAAGGCATCGTGTTAATCTTCACTTGTGAAGGGATGGGTCATGAGGATGATAATAGATAGATCAAATATAACTCTGATGACGTACAAACGAGAGGGTGGGTTAAGGGTGAAAGGGTAAAAGTTTAGGAGGAACCCCTTCACACAGAAAGTTATGGAACAAGCTGCCAGCTGAAGTGCTGAAGTGAAGGCTTAATTTTAACATTTATGAAAAATTTGGACAAATATATGGATGGAATCGACTAGGCAAAAAAAACCACATTCAGCACATACTAGAAGGGTTGAAGGGCCTGTTTTCTGTCCTGCAATGTTCTATGTTCTAGGGGAGGTGAGGTGTCTAGTGGTGGGATCACAGTTTAGGTGGCGGAGATCGCGCAGGATAATATGTTGTATGTGGAGGCTGGTGGCTTGGTAAGTGAGGACAAGGGAAATGTTGCCCTCATTTTGTCTTAGGGTGGCGAGACCAAGGCAAATGTGCAGGCAATAGAGGAGATGCGGGTAAGGGCTGACTTGATAGCAGAAGAGAAGCAACGGCTTTTGAAGAAGGAGGACTTCTCTGATGTTCTGCAATGAAGGAGGTTCATACTGGTCTTTATTCTGCCCTATATGTGCCTCAATGCCCAAGGATCTCTAGAATTGGGAACTTTTTAAAAAAAAATGGGTATTTATTTGTTCTGAAACTTTATTGTCTTCTTTCTGAAAGCCTTGCATTGCTCTGACACCAATTTTCATACAAATTGTCGATTCTACTTTGGGGAAAAAAAAACTCAATCTAACAAAATTCATCTTACCACAGTTTAGTATTTTTACTTTTTGACAATATTTGTCCATTTTTATACCAACACTAAGTCTAGCTGAATTATGATCTCTAGATAAAGAGCACTGTAACCAGTGAATTGCCCGCCATCTTGAGATCTATATGGCTACTGGAATTGCAGAAAGTGTCAGGCAGATTGGATACTGAAAATGATTGCAGAATAAATTGGAAATGTAAGTTAACAAATTGCTTTCAGCATTGAGTCATTCCATCCAAATCTTGTTTTCACTTTGGACTGCAAACATACCAAACTCCTATCATGTGTGATATAATCAATGCTAAGCAAATGGTACTGTTTTCAAAAGCAAATCACTTTTATTATAGCTTAGGCATTTTGAAAGTTTCTGCTCCCAGTTCAATTTCACGAGGAAATTACAATATTCAGCAAGGTGGGGCATTAATATTATTCTTTTTTTAAAGTTTTCACAGATTTTATTCTCCAATCATTGTTAAATCCAATGAACATAGATGTAGCCTTTACATGCCTCAAGGTACAATATTAAGGATCTTGATATATCAATATATTCCACAGTACATAAATAATTATCCTCCAAGTTTCAGTATTCCACACAATACATTAACTAGAGTTGTTCAGTGTCCGTTTACTTCATCATAGATTGAACATGGGATTATAATCTTTTGTGAAATCACCTTCTTGAAACCAAGAATGATCATATTCATCATTCTGCTCTGTGCAGAAAAAAATGAACGGATCTTTGATAAGCTCTGCACGTTATTCTTAAAAATGATACAGTTGTAAAAATGTATAGCTCCTCGCGCCTTTGATAGGAAAAGAGAATTATTTAGAATACTCCCTCTTCACAGATCATAATCCACTTTTCTGGAGCTCTAGATTAAGTGCATGTTCCTTTTCAATATCATGACAATGTCTGCCTCCATCTTTTCAAAGTGAGTGTCAAACCCCCAACACTGGGTGAGATCCTGTTGCCTTAATTTCTCTCAAATCTTCCTAACTTAAATTTGAATGACACCCACTTATATTTATTTTTGGTTTCAGAATAAAACCATCATTTTATTTGCCCTTCAGAAAGCGGCGGTGAGCTGCCTTCTTAAATGTCTCCAGTCCTGATAAAGGTACTCTCATAGTGCAGTGGCCAGAGAGTTCCACGATTTAGGCCCAGTTATAATGAAAGGCTGGAAATATAGTTCCAAATCAGGATGTTGCATTACCAGAAGGATAAACTGCAGCTAGAGGAGGTCCCATGCACCTGCTGCACTTGACCTTCTTGGTGATAGGATCGCCTGGAGTAGCCTGGATGAATTACTGCAGTGTGTTCTGTAGAGGGATCACTTTGCAGACACTGAGTGATGAGAGAAATGAAGGCTTAGGGTGGTGGGAGGAGCACTAATCAAGCTGGCTGCTTTGTTTTGATGCTGTTGTTAGTGTGGCATGCAGGCAAGTGAAGACTATTTCATCGCATTGCTACAGATGGTGGAATGTCAGGAGGTGAGGATTCCCAATCTATGGCCTGCTATTGCAACCATAGTAGTTACTTCACCATCCAGTTGAGTTTCTGGTGAATGTGGACCCACAGGATAATGTTGTAACGTTGTTCTACATGGAGTGACAGACTGCCTCACTTGCTGAGGAATCATGAGTAGAATTGAATATTGTGCAACTTTATTGAGCATCTCTAGATGTGGTTGGCAGCTAGGCTTATTTCTGGACTGCACAACTCTATGGCTCTACTGAAGAGTGGTCATTGTTGAAGCAAATGAAGACAATTTGGTCTTGAAACTGCCCTGATAAACTGGGGTAACTGACCTCCAGCAACCATGATCATCTTCATCTGTGTGAGGTTTAACTCCAACCCTTCCCAGAGTGGTGCCTATTGACCTGTTTAAATAGGGCTTCTCGAAAATACGCACAGTTGTGATATCAATAATAGTCCTTGGAGTTTAAAAGAATGGGGGGGGGGGGTTTAAAGGTGACAGGATATATGAGAGATGGACAAAGAGGACATGAGCTTAAAAATTAAAACTGAGGTAACAAATCTCTGGAAGCCTCTGCCCCAGAAGGTGGTGAAAGCCAGATCATTAGATATATTGATGGTAGTGATCCATAAATACGTGACAGAATGAGGAATTGAGAATAAAGGAGAACTGTCATGGAAGAGGGGTTGAGACCGACATGGACCAACCATGACGATATTGAATGATTCTGCTGACCTGCTCCTCTTTTCCCATCTTCTCATTTTTCACTTCAACTCTGGAGTTCAGCTCTTTGCTCCATGTTTGGATCAAGGCTGTGAGAAGTCTGGAGTTAAATGGTCATGGCAAAACCCAAAGCGGACATGGAGTTTAAAGAAGACAACCTGTGGATGCCGGGGTCTAGAGCCATGCACCTAAGTGCAGGAGAAGCTCAGCAGGTCACGCAGCATCCAAAAAAATTAAAAGGGGTCAACATTTCGGGCCTGAGCTCATCTTCAGGTTTGGCGAGTAGGTTATTGATGAATAGTTGCTGCTCAATAGCACTGTCGACAATGACCTCATCATTTGGCAGACTGCTCGAGTGGTAAATAGCCAGATTTTGTGAATGGGACATATCTGATTGTAAATGCTTCAGCCTTGCGAGCATTTGCATATACTTGACGAAGGGCCCAAGCCTGAAATGTTGCTCGCCCTTTACATTTGTGCATAAACATTCAAGTCAAGACAAGCTTATTGTCATTTGATTGCACAATTACAACCCGATGAAGAAGCTGTTCCTCAGTCTGTTAGTGCTGGCTCGGATTCTCCTGTATTTATTTCCCAATGGGAGCAGTTGAAAGATATTCTGTGCAGGGTGGAAGGGGTCCTCAAAGATCTTTCATGCCCTCTTCAGACAACGATGGTGGGGGTATGGAGACTCCAGTGATCCTCTCTGCCATTCTTATGGTCCTGTGGATTGACCTCCAAACCATTTCTCTACAGCAACCGTCCCACATTATGATGCAGCTGGCCAGGATGCTCTTGCTAGAGCTTCAGTAGAAGGTTGACGTGGTGACCGGTAGCCTTGACCGCTTCAGTCTTCTCAGGAAGTGCAGTCACTGTTGTGCCTTTCTGGCGAGTGAGGAGATGTTGTGCGCCCATGACAGGTCACTAGTTGAGTGAACACAAAGGAACTTGCTTCTCTCAGCTCTCTCCACTACAGAGTTATTGATGAGCAGTGGAGGCTGGTCATTCCTGGTTGTCCTGAAGTCTACAATCATCTTCATCTTGTCTCAGGTTTCTCTCACACCATATCACAAGATTTTTCACCTCTTCTCTTTAGTGCGACTCATCGTCGTCGTTGATGAGACCAACTACTGTTGTGTCATCTTGAAATGTGATGACACCGTTGGAGCTGGATCTGGCGATGCAGTAGCCCAACAGGAGTGGGCTGAGCGTGACGGTACTCAACCTGGACAGACTGTGGACTATCCATTAGGAAGACCAGAATCCATTTATGGAGAGGATTGTTGAGTCCCAGTGAGGACAGCTTCTACAGCAGCCTCTGGGGAATGATCATATTAAATCCCAAGCTAAAGTCGATGAACAGTACCCTGATGTATGAGGTGTCATTCTCCAGGTGGGTCATGACAGAATGAAGGTATAAGGCTATAACATCGTCAGTGGAATAGTTTCTTCTCTAGGCCAATTGAAATGGGTCCAGCATTTATGGGAGGTATTCCTTGATGCCTTTCGTAATGGTGGAGGTCACCCAGGAATATTGTACCTATTGCACTCCATATCATATTCTCCATCTTCAGGCAACTTACCTATCCTGTTAGTCCCACATCTAGTCACTTCAACTGTAATTCATTCATCAGTGATATTAGGTCAGTACTATGGAGTTGTACAAAATGGAAACAGGCCATTCGGCCCATAGTGTCCATGCCGATCAAATTACCGACATGAGCTAGTCCCATTTTCCTGCATTTGTACTAAATCCCTCTGAACTTTTTCCATCCTTTTTTTAAACATTATTATTGTAAACATCTCTACCACTTCCCCTGGCTGCTTGTTCCACATGCCCATAACCCTCTGTGAGTAGAAAGTGCCCCTCAGGGTTCTCTTTAAATATTTCCCCTCTCACTTTAACTATTCTGTTTTAAATTTCCTCACTCTGGAAAAAAACCTGTGGCCGTTTCTCTTTTATTTGCCCCTCGTGATTTTAGAACCTAAGAGATGACTTTATGAAGGTTTATATGTGGCAGGGGAAACGTAGCCTATTCAGATTTTCCTCCCAATCCTGATGGCATCCTAGTAAACCTTTGCACCTCAATGATATCTTTCCTAGTGCTAGATGATCAGAACTGCACACGACACTCCAAGTATGGTCACTATATCTTTTGCAGCTGTAAAATCACATATCAAACCTTGTATTCAGTGTCCAGAGACATAATGGCAAGTGTGCAAAATGTCATCTTGCCCACCAATGTCACCTAATGGCACCATGTCCTTGGAACCATGGGTCACTCTGTTCTACAACACTCCCAATGCCCTGCCATTTACTGCCATTCTTTGACCCACTTTCTCAGCTGATCCAAATCCTGTTGTAAACTTAGATTTTTATTAATATTTTAATGTGTTTCACTTCTATTCTAACTTATATTTAGGTAATTTGCTCCATGGTCCAGGACAAACACTATCTCGTCTTTACTGTGTGAGCATGGTATGAACAATAAATAAAGTTGAATTGACTGGACTTGAGATAACCTTCATCAATCTAATATACCACCAATATTGGTTTCATCCACAAATGTACTAGCCATGCCATCTACATTCTCATCCAAATCATTAATAGAGATGATGGATATTAGTGGACCCACCAATGATTCTTGTGGCATCTTGCTAGACATAGGGTAACAACCCACACTCTAACTGCTACTATACAGCCAATTTGGTTTCCAATTACCTAGCTCACCCTGAATCCCATATGATACAACTTTATGGACCAGCCAACCAAGTGTGATCTTATTGAAGCCCTTGCCAAATCCTACATAGACAAGATTTACCATCCCATCCTGGTCAATATGCAGACTCAGAGCGGGAAGTGGAGATACTGCACTCCTCCACAGGGATCTCCCTCCCAATCCAACACGGATGGCTCCGCACAGGCTTAAAATGGCCTGTTAAAGGAGCTGGCGGTGGTTTATTTTAAAAATCCTGTGACCACAGGGTCTGGGCCCATGCTGGCGGCACCTGTGTTTGGCAGCGGCCACGAAAAGTTGCAGACTCCAGGGGAGCAGAGGATTGGTGTAGGGCACCAGAAAATGGGGAGAGCACCCCCTCATTTGCAAAGGAGAAGCAGAGGAGATAACCCTACCACAGTGACCATGGCAGCGAACCAGTGAGGGGGTCTGCGGCTGAAGAACATACAGTGGGTGGCTGTTGGTGACTCGAGGCCAGAAACCCTCCAGGCTGCGGACTGCTGAAGACGAACTCAGAACCGGGATGCAAAAGTGTGTCGAGAGCACTGAGGGCTTCCTGATTGTGTCAGAAATTTGGATCTGGAACTCAGGTTGCTAATGGTTTGGACTGAAGTCTATGAGGCTGTTGAGGCTGCAGGACCATTAGAGGCTCAGCACAGACACTCAATGGCTCAGGGGGAGGGGGCTCTCTTTTGCTCATCTTTTACTGATTCTAAGGGGCGCTGGGCATTTCTGCTAACGGCAAATCTTTGTCTGCTTTAAGATAGACTAAAGGACATTTTGTAATGTATTACATTTTCTGTCTTATTACATGACAATAAAAGCATCTTGAACCTACCTGGACACCTCTTCAAAACAATTCGTAAGACACACATTTCCACATACGAAGCCATGGTGACCATCTCCAATCAGCTCTAGCCTTTCCTAGTCTAGGTAGATCCTATCTCTCAGAATTCTCTCTGGTAACTTTCCCACCACTGATGTTAGGTTCATTGGCCTGTAGTTCTTTGCAGCCATTCTTAAATAAAAGAACATTAGTCATTCTCCAGTCTTCACCCATCACTGATCACGATACAAACATTTCTGCCAGGACCCCAGTAATCACTTCCTTGGTTAGGCACAAGGGATATAATTAAATACTCAACACACTTAATTGGCACTTGGATTTGCATTTGAAGAGGTATATCCTGCATGGGTGCAGAAAGTGTGATTACATTGGCTAACTCTTTTTCGAGCGGAGCAGACATGATGGGTTGCATAACTCACTGGTTTTGGGATGCTCTGCAGTACATCCATTTTAGATTGATTCACAACTGAAATAGAAGGAGTTTCTGTTAATAATTCACTTCGGTTGAGCTACATTTAATATTAAGGTAAGATTTTGGATATTACTATTCAAGCACAAAACTCCAAAGTATTGGAAAAGTTGATTAAATGTCCAAATAATTGAAAGGGTTCATGTGAAACATGCCCTGATACAATTAATGGACTGATTTTTCGTGATGTCACTTCTAGTTACTTTATAAAAAAAGAGGGTTGTAGCATAACCAGGGAGAAGTAGAATGTGTCTCCCCACCCAGGTCTCTACCAGCAGTGCCTCTACCCAAGTCTGTTGGCAGGTTGCCTCTTGTTCTGTCTGCCCAAAATTTTCTGCAGTTCTTTTTTTCCTTCAAGAATTTATCTCGTAGCCTTTTGTACACCGTGATTGAATTTGCCTTTACTCGCCACATTTAATCTGGACGAATGCGTATTGAATGCACAACTTTATTGCTGGAAAGTTGGACGACATTAGGGAACCCTTTTCAGGCGAGCGAAAAGTGATAGGCTGAATAACTTCCCAATTTCTCTATGATTCTATAATTTGTAGACTGCACAATTGATGCAACCCATGGCTATGAGATACAATCTAAACATAAATGCATAGTAGGGGATCAAAGGGATATAAGCGACAGAGTGCTTAAAATAATTACATTCACTTCATTGACTAAGTCATGTTTAAGAATGGTATTTTGAATATTACTATTCAATCACAAAGCATTTAAGAAGTTGAAATAGCTGACAAAATATCCATGTAAATGTAACATTCTATGATCACATCTAACAACATATGGCAACAAGCCACTGATAGAAATTAATAGACTGTTCTTCCAGGATGCAGTAGACAAAAGGGCATGTTGCATACTGTGTTTTAACTCATTTTCCCAGTGTGATGAATGATCTCCAATCTGAAGCTTTAGCTTTTCTCTTTCTCCATTATGTCTGTAATCACCAGATGCTGTGTGTTTCCAGCATTTTCTGTGTTTGAGAGCAACCCCTTATTTTCTGAGTGGGAGAACATTTTTCTGAAGCATTACTTCTCCTTGAAGATAATCAAGATTTGTGACACTGATTTGGGCGGCACAGTAGGGATAGTGGTTATAGCGCCAGTGATCGGAACCGGTTTTTAAATCCCGCGCTGCCTATAAGGAGTTTTTAAACGTTCTGTGTCTGCATGGATTTTCACCAAGGACTCCGGAGTTTCCATTTACCATTCGTAATAACCTGGGGATGTAGGTTAATTGGGTGTAAATTGCATGGCATGGACTCGTGGGCCTGTGACCATGCTGAATGTCTAAAATAAACTATTCAAGTAGCTATTTACAGCCCACTTGTGCTTGGTCATATCTCACCATTGTAAAATTGGCTTTAACCACTTTTACAATCAATGATAATCTAAAATATTTGAATGCTGCAAATCTGAATAACAATGAAGGTGGGGAAGAAAACTCAATACATTGGGCAGCATTTGTGGAATGAGCAACACATATGCAACTTGTCAAGATGAAGACTTGGATTTCCAAGTCTTTCTACTTTTTAATGATTGAAGACTTTCACTCCTGATGTGCCTTGATCCTTTCCTGTATCCACACCAAATTTTGATGGGCCATGAACAATAGCCGTCTCTTCCATCAGTCCCATTTCATTCCCAAAATCAAGTCCAGTGCACCCACATGCCCACGCTCTCACTTGTTGGATACCAATATGTTGATTAGAAAGACAAAGTAACAAAAATGTGCATCATTCAGTTAAAATACAAAGTATCACTCATAAAACTCCAGTAAAACCCCTAGTATCCAGCACCTCTGGGGTTGGTCGATGCCAGGTAAGTGTATTTTCCTGTTGCTTGTGTACTGACAATAACCACATCAGCAGTGAGAGTATAAGACAGCTTTAATAAACTAATATGTACACCAAGAGGTCTTGTCTCTCTGCAAGACAAACCTGGAAGGCTAGACTGTAGCTCTGGACTGCTTTATATACAAGGTCACCTGGATGACCCCTAGTGACCTAATGGTGTAATTACATTCATCAAAGGGAAGTCACAGAAAATGATACAGCCTGCCACCTGCCTCAAATGCAATCGCTGTTTCTAATGGGCAGTTGGTGGTATGCTGCCTTCAGATCTATGGTGGAGAACACCTTATACTGCGCAATGTTGTTGACCATGTCTGCTATGCATAGCAGGGGGTAGGCATCTAGTTGTGTAAATTTGTTGATTGTCTGGCTGTAATCCACTACCATGTCCAGTTTTTCCTCCTGACTTTACTACAACCACCTGGGCTCTCCAGGTGCTGGTGCTCTCCTCTATGATGCCCTCCTTTGGACCTGTCCTAATGAAGACTGTCCCTCGGGCTGTACCTCCTGCTCTTTGTGGCTATTGGTGTGTATTCTGGGGTCAGGTGTGTGAACAGTGGAGGGGATTCTATTTTCAGGACAGACAGGCTGCAGTGTTGTTTCTTCGTAAGGCGTAGTGGGGGGGGGGGGGGGGGGTGAGGCCCGTTGTGCACTATTGTAATGCTTTCTAACTGGCACTGAAAATCTAATCCCAATAGTACCGGGGCACAGAGGTGAGGGAGTACTAGTAATTTGAACCCTTCGTATTTTGTGCCCTGGATTTCTAGAGTAACCCTGCAAAACTGTTTTACCTCAGCCGCAAGGCTGCAGGCTGCTAACAGGATGTGGTTCTCACTCGGGCGTGTGGGGAGGGCAAGGCAGTTGACTAACCCCTGGTCAATAAAACTTTCAGTGCTTCCACTATCTATTAAGCAATTTACCCTCACATCATTAATTTTGATGCACACAGTGGCATCAGATAAATTGTGTGGACTCGCCTGATACCTGTGTAGGGAAGCAAGTCTGGTGTCCTTCCCCATCCAATAGTAATCGGCATCATATTCATCTCCTGAAGACTGTCTTCTGCTTTATAGCATTTGTCCAAGATGGCCGGATGCACATGGCATTCTTCTTCTGTTTGTCTGGAGAAAGAAGAGCTTTCCAGCCTCTTATTAGCATGAGAAGTGGCTGTGGCCTTGGGGCTTCTGCAGACTTTTACATAATGCCCACATTTTCCACAGCTGGAAAAGACATTTTCTCTGGCAGGGCAGAGGGCTCTGGGATGCTTCCTTTGTCCACAGAAAAAGCACTTGGGACCCTCAAGGTGTGCTGCTGCTGTGAATTCCTGTGAGGCAGCATACTTTTCTTTTCGTGGGGCGAGAGAGTCCAGCAGTGTGACGTTTGTCCCAGCCACAGGATCCAGTGAGTACTCCTCCAATTATTTCCTGGTGCTTTCTAAAGCTTCTGCAATAGTCTCTGCCTCATCTAGCCCCACCATTCCTTTCTCCAGCAATCAATGTCTCGTCTCAGTGGACCGTATGCCTGCAACAATTCTGTCCCTAATAAGGTCCTCCGTCTCCTCCCGAGCCGATGTTTTAAAGTTGTAGCCTCTCACCAGGTCTTTCAGAGTATAAAGTCTCTGGCAGACTCCCTTACTTGTTGTGACCTGGTCATGAGTCTGTACCAGGAGTGGAGTTCACTATGCCCCTTACTGCAAGGCCTCTGTAAAATGCTCATTGCCTCTTGGTGGGACCTGGCATCCTGTATAAGGGAGAAAGGGTGGTCTCCCAGCTGCGCTAACAGCAGCATTAATAAGCTCTTTATCCAATGCCTCAGCAACCTCCACGTAATTCAGAAAGCATCTCTGCCAGCGGCCGAAGTGCGTGCTGGCTCCAGGATTTCTGGGATTGAGCTCCAGCCTGTCTGGTCACAGCACATGGCTAAGCCACAGTCTCTGGTCCCTGAGGTGTAGCAAGGGTGGACCCTGGGGTACTGGGAGCTGCTGGTAGAGCCTCTGTGGGCTTGTGTCTGCTGGAGGAGTAACCTGGGTGCTTGGGGCTGTTGGCCGAGTCTCTGGCTTTGGGATGTTTGCAGCAGGCTTAGGGGGGATCCCAGCAGTAGTGTCAGGTCTCCGTGGTACTGGGGAAACTGCTGCTGGGGCAGCGATGGTAGCAGTGTCTGCTTTCCCTGGCTCTGGAGTGGTTGGAAATTCTGCACATACATGGTGATCGGGAGCACGACTTGTGGCAATCCTTCCACCCGCACTTGTAGTGGCCCCTTTCTGATCGGACCGGGGTTTAGGGTCGGCGGTACCTGTACCGGTGAACCCATGGGCAGGCAGGACTCTTGGCCATTTCTTACCTGCCCCATCATACTTCTGTGGTCTTCCCTGCATTCCACAATTCCAGTACAGCGGTTCCTCGCCATCTTTGTCCACAGAAGCACGTGCATGCTAGTCGTTCCCGGATTCCATTCCTCAGGAAAAGTCTCCAGGTGGTCGGGAATGCGCTTTGGAGCAGAAGCAGCTTCCATCCTAGTATGTATCATATTAGTTTATTAAATTGTACTGACAATAACCACAACAGCAGTGTGAGTATAAGACAGCTTTAATAAACTAATATGTACACCAAGAGGTTTTGTGTCTCTGCAAAACAAACCTGGAAGGCTAGACTTATAGTTCTGGACTGCTTTATATACAAGGTCACTGGGATGACCCCTGGTGACCTAGTGGTGTAATTACATATCACCACAGCTTGAGACTTACTCATACAATGCTTAACTGATGCACCTGCACTAAAAATAAATAGTTTAAAAGATTTTTTTTTTTTTTTTTTTTTTTTAAATACTACACTCTTAGACTGAACAAACCTCACTTGCATTTTACTTCATTTTCAGTCACATTTTTTGAAAACATTTAACTGTTGCTGCATTTGCAGGTTCCTACCCATTCACAGAGCTAGCTGAAATACGAGCAATAAAATTAAAATTATCTCCTCCAAGTTTACAGGAATAAACTTCTGACTGGGGTGAATGGCATCAACCAGCTCTTCATCCAATGCCATTTACAAATTTTCTGATGACACCACAGTTGTCGCAAGAAGCATGAACAGCAATGAGGAAGGTACAGGAGGGAGATAGATCAGCTTGTTCAATGATGTCACAACAACAACCTTGTGCTCAACATCAGCAAAACCAAGGAGATAATTGTGGACCCAGGAGGAAGTCAGGGGAACATGGCCCAGTCTTCGAGGGCTCAGAAGTGGAGAGTGTCAAGATCTTCAAATTCCTGGATATCAACATCTGAGGATCTGCCGTGGAGCCTCCATGTTGATGTAATTACAAAGAAGACTCACCAGCGGCTATACTTTAAGAAGTGCCTGAGGAGATTCGGCATGTCACCAAAGACTCTCACAAACTTCTACAGGAACATCACAGAGTGCATTCTGCCTGGTTGCATCATGGCCTGGTATGGAGGTGCTAAGCCTCAGGATAAAAGTAAACTCCGGAGGATTTAAAAAAAAATTATTTTAGTTTTCACAGACTTACAAAATCCAATAAAAGAGCCCTTCTTGTACATCTGCATACCCAAATTCTGTATTTGTCCCAACCCCCCTCCCCCCACCTGCCACAATGAACACATTCCAAAATCTTATCTCTATAACTCCAGAGGGTTGTTAACTCAGCCCATGACATCACAGGCACCAAACTTCACTATCGAGGTCATGTCTTAAAAAAGCAGACTATCCTCAAAGACGTCTCCTCCCTCACCACCTAGGCCATGCCCTCTTCACTCTGTTACCATCAGGGAAAAGATACAGGAGCCTAAAGATGAGCACTCAGTGGCACAAGGACAGCTTGTTCCCCTCTGCCATCAGATCTCTAAATAATCAATGAACCAAAGACATTTTTTTTTTAATAGTAATGTTGTAAGATGGTTATAATATGCATGTTTGTGCTATGATTCTGCCATAAAACCCTGAATTTCATGACTTGTTCATGACAATAAATTCTAATTTGGATTCTGATCCTGGGCAATGCCATTGATGTTTCACACTTTATTCAAACAGTTGCTATATGAGCAAGGCCCTTCCCTGGCTGAATATTTGTTCCCATCTTCACCAAAGGTTAATGTGTTACTTCAGGGAACATTTACAAATTTAAAAACACATTTTGATCTATTATTTTTTTTAATGTATTTTCCTTTATTTTATTGCTAGTTGCCTGAATTCCAGATACCAGTGTTACTGTACTAAGATTCATCCATTTTATTCTTTGACTAAATTGTATGAGGTGAAGTTACCTTTGATGTCATTTTTGTTGAAGCCCAAATGATTTGCACCAAGTTCCTCGGTTTTAGTTTGATGTAAATTTTGAACAATTATTTGTACTAGAAAACAGAAGGGAATATGATATGGGTTTGTTGATCTCAAATATCATCACGTGGCCACATTGCGAATCATTGCTATAATGTATTACATGTTCACTGGCCGCATCCACCACTGATGCAAAAGAAATAAGGACACATTTAAATACAAGGGTGCATCGTGAGATTATAGAGTGAAAAGATAATCTCACTCACTCTGCAAAGCTCTCTACCCAGCCCTGCACTGCACTTTGCCTGCTCCCATCATCCTGCTGGTCTTGAATGCTTTCAATCACAGGACAGTGGTGTGATTTCCAGTTAAATTGGTATGTTTGAAGAAAGTTGATAAAATTACTGGCTTCATTTTTCAGATGTACAACTCCTGACACTTCCTCTTGGAAACACCTAAAACCAGCATTGATGTAACTTTTAAAGCAGTTCAGCACCAAATCGGTTTGCCATTTTAGAAATGTATACATTTGTGGTGATATGGCTGTATGCACTGCCTGGCCCACCCTCTGGGTGTCTCCCTGCCTTAGCTCCTCCCTTGATCCTTCCCATGTGACCCCTGGCCATAAAAGATCGAGTCCCCTCTCCTTCCCGCTCATTTTCCTAGCCTAGACCCGGGCCAGCAGTCTCTTGATCAATAAAGCCTATCATTCCCCTCAGTTTTCTGTCTGCATCATTATTGGGGCTACCGATAGTGCCCAACAATTTATTGAGCAAGATTTTGGGACTCTCCGGTTATGGAAAAATTGCTGTGCCCCAAACGACTGGAAGTAGACCCCCAAGTTCTGGGTGCATCGGCACTCTGAGCAGCGGGTGAACTGTTTAAATAATTTCCTCAATGACTCTGCGGAGGTGGTCGACTCAGACAAAAAGCTCAAGATCCTTCAAGCACGAGTCGGCCAGAATGCCTATCTGACCATCCAAGGCTGCACGACTTACTCAGAGGTGATGGCTGAGATGCAGGCGCTCTATAAACCCAAGGTGAACTAGGTATACTCCCGTTACCTGCTGGCGTCCCAGAAACAACAGCCTGGTGAGTCTGCTGAAAAGTTCATCCGGTCCTTGGTCACATTGGAAAAAGACTGGGGATCTCATGGGCCCAGGCACAACATCGCTGAACCAGTGGTGGAAGAGCTGATCAGAGACACCTGTGCGTCGGGGTTGAGGTCGGACTACATCCAGCGAAGATTCCGAGAAAGACCTGCTCCCTCTCAAAAAGGCTATTGAACTGGTCAGAACTCTGGACTCAGCCCAGCACCAAGCGGTGTCAATCACTGGCAGAAGTGAGCCAACTGTGTATGTTCCATCACAGGGGTCATCGCCCTGGGACACAGCAACCCGACCGCGGCTGCAATCACGCCGACCACATCGTCAAGTTGCAACTTCTGCGGGCAGGCCAAGTGCGCGAGGTGCCTCTGTCCTATGAAAGGAGCGATGTGCTTGGGCTGTGGAAAGAGGGGCCACTACCAAAGGGTCTACAGGTCCTGATCGCAGCCAGCAAGCAGTGCAGGGGAGTGCCATCTTACTGGCCATCTCTCCCAACCTTGGCACCTCGGCCTACCGCGCTAGTGACGTCACTTCTGACCACCTCGACTCCACCTCCGGCTTCTTCATCCGATGCTGTGTGGTCAACATGGAGGTTGCCATCTTGGGCATGCCTCCCCATGGAAGACGACAATGAAGGAACACCATTCCTCACTTCAGTGACACTAAATTAAGGTGGTCCTCACCCGATCTCGAACTCAATGATGCAGATCAAGGTGAATGGACACAAAATTAACTCTCATTTTGATAACGGCAGTATGGAAAGCTTTGTACATCCCGATGTGGTCCAGAGACTCTCCCTCCCGGTCCGACCCATGACCGGGATGATTTCAATGGCAGCCAGGGACCAACAGACAAGTATCCTTGACTGAATCAGTTTAGGAGCATGATGATGGCGTTCGGAGGCCCCCAACCACTGTTCGCAGCCCTCAGCATTCGGATGACCATCCCCAACCAGATAGCTGGCCCCTGTTACCATCTTGTGGCACCAGCAGCCAATCTCCAGCACCGTCCAGCAGCATAGGCACTCTGTCCTCAGCGTCGTCCAGCAGTCCTGGAACTCGGTCCCCGGCTACGACCTGTGGCCTCACCACCTTGAAGGTGCCCCTTCTGTCGCTGTTCACAAACCTCACTCCGGATTGCAAATCAATCGCCACCAAAAGTCGGCGCTATAGCTCGGAGGATAGGAGGTTCAGAGACTCCTGGCAGAGGGGATCATAGCCCTGAGCACCAGTCCCCAGAGAGCACAGGTCCTTACGGTCAGAGGGGTGGGCAAGCCCTGGATGGTATTTGACTATAGTCAAACCATCAGCCACTTCACCCAGTTGGATGCGTACCCACTCCCCTGTATAGCCAACTTGGTCATTAAGGTTGCCAAATACAGAATTTTTTCGACTATTCACCTCATGTCGGCTCACCAACTCCCCCTCCGTCTGAGCGATCGAATCTATACCGGATTCAAAGCTGACGAAACTCTTCTACTTTCTGCAGGTGCCCTTTTGTGTTACTAATGGTGTTTCTGCTTTCCAGAGAGTGATAGACTGGATGGTGGGGGAACACGGGCTGACGGCAACTTTCCCCTACCTCAACAATGTCACCATCTGCAGCCATGATCAGCAGGACCACAGCACAAACCTTGCCAAGTTCTTGCATATGGCCAAGTTACTTTACTTGACGTACAACAAAGACAAGTGAGTGTTCAACACGGAGCGCTTGTCGCTTCTTGGATGTGTCATGGCACATGATGTCATTGCTCCCGACCCTGACCACACGCAATCACTTCTGGAACTCCCTGTCCTGAACACCCTGAAGGTGCTGAAAAGATGCCTAGGGCTGTTCTCATACTATGCGTAGTGGGTGCCCAACTACGCCGATGAGGCCCATCCCCTAATTCAGTCAACCACTTTTCCACAACCGGCAGACGCCCAAGCTGCTTTTAATCAGATCCGTGGGGACATCGCTAAGGCCACGATGCATGCTGTGGATGAGTCCGTTCCCTTCCAGGTGGAAAGCGATGTCTCCAACTTTGCACTGGCCGCCACATTAAACCAGGCAGGCCAGTAGCATTTATTTCCCCCCGCACTCTTCATGGTCCCGAACTCCAGTTCTCCTCCGTCAAGAAGGAGGTGCAAGTGATTGTTGAGGTGGTGCGCCACTGGTGATACTACCTAGCCTGTAAAAGATTTACCCTGTTGACTGATCAGAGGGCAGTGGCCTTCATGTTCAGTGCCAAACAATGGGGAAAAATCAAAAATGACAAGATTCTGAGGTGGAGGATTGAGTTATCCACCTACAACTATGACATCTTGTACCAGCCAGGTAAGCTCAATGATCTCCCAGATGCCCTATACCAAGGGACGTGTGCTAGTGCACATTTCAACCGTCTCCAAGTCCTGCACAACAATCTGTGCCACCCCGGAGGCACGAGGTTTTATCACTTTATCAGGTCAAGGAACCTTCCCTAATCCATCGAGGATGTCCAGTCCATGAACAGATGCTGCCAAATCTGTGCCGAATGCAAGCCTCAGTTCTACCAGCCAGAAAAGGCACACCTCATCAAGGCCACCTGTCCTTTTGAATGACTCAGTGTTGATTTCAAGGACCCCCTCCCTACCACAAATAGGAACGCCTACTTCCTGACAGTGGTGGACAAATTTTTCAGTTTCCTCTTTGCAATTCCCTGCCCGGATATGACCTCAACCACAGTCATCAAGGCCCTGAGCAGTATCTTCACTCTATTCAGGTACCTCGACTACATTCATAGTGACCGGGGGACCTCGTTCATGAGTGAGGAGCTGCGTCAATACTTTCTGACCAGAGGCATAGCCACCAGCAGGACCACCAGCTATATACCCTAGAGGTAATGGTCAGGTAGAAAGGGATAACAGCACTGTCTGGAAGATGGTGCTCCTGGCCCTCAGGTCCAAAAATTTACCAGTGTCCCACTGGCAGGACATTTTGGCTGAAGTCCTCCATGCTATCCAGTCGTTACTCTGCACCGCTACCAACACCATCTCGCATGAACGCCTCTTTGCTTTCCTTAGGTCGGCAAATGGCTCTTCCATCCCTCCCTGACTGACATCCCCAGGGCTGGTTCTCCTTCAGAGGGAAATCAGAGGCCATAAGATGGATCAACTGGTTGAAGCAGTACATCTCATTCATGCCAACCCTCAGCATGCATTTGTGAGGTACCCAGACAGTCACAATGACACTGTGCCCATACAAGACCTAGCAAGGGCCGGAGACTCCGAAACAGCCTTGCCAGCTGTCGACCACGCCGTGGACCCAATGGTGCCACATCCAAGTGCAGCCCTGGAGTCCGAGCCGCCTAACCTGCAGCCAGACGTCCAGGCTCCTACCACTCCTGCAGCTGCGGAGGACCTCCCAGTACTTTAGAAGTCCACTGCCAGCACCCCAACCCCCACAGTTCCTGCAGCAGATACTCCCCCATTGGCCCCCTCTTCAGAGGAGCACCATACTGAAACATCCATTCCCCGGTGGTCCAGTAGGGCAGACAGAGGAGGCCGCCTGTGCGGCTCAAGCTCTAGCTGGAGGGGGTGCCTGCTTTTGCAGTCGGTTGTTGTTAATTGTTAATTATTATTGTTCTGCTGTTGTATTGCCTTCGGGTTTTATTACCGGTAGGCTCTTTTTTAAAAGGGGGTGGGTGAATGTGGTGATATGGCTGTATGCACTGGCTGGCCCACGATCCGGGTGTCTCCCTGCCTTACCTCCTCCCTGGATCCTTCCCATGTGACCCCTGGTCATAAAGGTGGAGTCCCCTCTCCTTTCCGCTCATTTTCCTAGCCTAGACCCGGGCCAGCAGTCTCTTGCTCAATAAAGCCTATCGTGCCCCTTAGTCTTCTGTCTGCATCATTATTGGACTACCGATAGTGCCCAACAATATTCTACTGAAGTCTTACATTTGAACATTAATGAAACTCATGCTCAATCAGCATACAGTTGTCATTTTCATGCACAGTGTACTCAGGCACTAGAGGTTTTTATCTCTGTAGACAGATGGTGGAATCTGTAGACAATACTAAAGAGGGAATCTTTCCCAACCTTCAGAGTACAACACCATACTCATTTCAAGCCCTTTATAATGATAATCTATTCGGCTTGCCACAAAAATAGGATCCAAATGATTTGGAAGATTAAATTATCCCAGGTAGCTCCAGAGTCTACACTACTTGGATGCCAAATTTGGTTCCATTTTCACTGCTTCACATGTTTAGCAAGAAGCTGGTCTGCCCAGATTGGGTGGCTGAGTACACATCACCAGTATCACCACAGTGGGAGTCAAATGTTTGTGAATGCCAATACTCATGCAGAGTTGATGCCAGTCTTGCTAATTGATTATTCAACTAATGCAAAGTGCTAATCAAGCATAGAAAACCTTACAATTGGTAGCAGGAAAGAATCCAACACCAATGGTGCTGCTTAGAGAATATTTGATATCTGACAGGCTAGCCAGTGATTAAGCTGAATGCTGCAAGGTCTGAACAGCTGTGAGCTCCTCACAGAAGGAGATAAAAGCCCCTTCCTTCTAGATCTTATTAATGCCCAGAAACATTGACACAGAACTGGCCACCAACTCCATGCTGGAGATAGGTTCCTAGCTCTGCACAAGCCCAAGTCCAAGACTTTCATTCTCAGCATTTCTTCTGATCTTTCAAGCAAGTCTGCCAATTTATATTTTAGTTCCCCCATTATCTGCAGTCCTCATTGGTGTCATTGGAGTCTTCTGAACCTGAGATCATGTGCAACTGCATCTTATGGATCACTAGTACTTTGACCACATCCTGCTTGCAGGCTACACTTCCCTCTTGAGTCACCATGTCCTGGATCTGCCTCTTAGATCCTTCTACAACATGTGCAGCATCAGAATTATTGCAAGCGTCCGATAGGCGGATAGAGTACTGACCATGAAATAAACAATTGGCGAACTGCAAGAAAAATGCACAGGCAAAGTTGTGTGTTGGGGGGAGGGGAGGGTGGAGGGTCAGAAATGAAACCCACGTTTACACCCAGTGCATTTTGTAGACTTTGTAGGAGGTCTTGAAAGTGTGTGGGAGAAGGATGAAAGGTTGATATGGAGGCAAAAATCCAATCAATTACAAATGTTATTAGTGGCCATTCTTTACCAAAGCAAACTTGAATCTTTGGGGGTTTGTGTAATCTTGTAAACTGAAGCAAAATCCCTTTCAGTTTACCCAGTTTGCTCTCCACACCTTCACTGCTGCAGCTACCCTTCCCTCTCACTCCCTTCACCAGCCTCTTTCACATCAAGTTTTCCAACAGGTGTTTGACTCCTTTAAACTGTAATTTTATTCTTTTCTCCTTATTTACAGTACATAAACATGGTTATTTTAAGGAAGCTTTTGCAGAAAATTGACACAATATTTAGAATGTAAGCGTTATAGTTTTGTTCTTAGTTAATGTACAGAAGAATAATGGCTTTGAATCAGATGGCCACTTGATTCCTTTCCTAATGTGTATGTTCAGTCTCACCTGACTACTTTGACTGACTCGTGTGGTGACAAATTGATTCATGATGTACTTATAATAACTATTATAGATCTTGCAAAGCAGCCTCTTGATTAGAGCAGTCTAATACTTAGTTTCAAACTGCAAGGTCAAACTAGTAAGGTTGCTTATCCAGCTTAAGCAGTTGAGCGATTTACTTCAAGCATCAAGGCCACGGGTTTGAAACCCAAGCTTGTGCATCACTTACACACCTTTATCTGAGGCGGATGAGATTCATGAAGCCTCCGCGCGAGAAAGTAACACGTACACTGTCCATCCCCGGCCTGTTTAAATCATGGTGCCTGCCACCCAGCCATGCTGATGTGAATCAGAAGAGACCACAGATCAGCTTGGATTCGCTCTCTCAGTTAAAGGGAAATATGTGCACCACAGGAAAAAAATGAGTAGCATGGAGACAAGGCAGAAGAAAGGAACATCTACCACCCCTGGAAGTCTAGAGATCATCTGAGCATTTATTATTTAACAGGAGTTCCTAATCCACCTAGGAGTACTTATGCAGAAATAAATTAGTCTCTGAGCAAACTTAATTTGATCTGTCTTCCTCCTGGAACGAGAGCCAGCTGGAAGCAGGTGACAAATGGGCTTGAGCAGCAATTGGAATCATAAGTGCCATAGACTGACAGAGGTCACAGAGCAGTATGGTTACCACAACACTATTACAGCACAAGTGACCCAGGTTCGAATCTGGCATTTTCTATGAGGAGTTTACAATCCCCCCCCCCCCCCCCCCCGTGTCTGCATGGGTTTCCTCTGGATGTTCCGATTTCTTCTCAGCCCTCAAAAACAATACGGGGTTGTATGTTAATTGGGTGGGCATGAACTGGCTGTTACCATTTTTTAAATGAATAAGAATTATGAGAACACTCAAGCTGCATTTGAAGATTCCTTTAGAAGTGAAAGAAAACGATGGGGTTGAAAAACGTATTCTCAAAGTAATTCGCTCATCTAATTATTGTGATCATTACAATTTCTTTCCCAGGTGGATGGGTTATCCACCTGTTCCCAAGAGTCTTTCCAAATCCTCTCGAAGCTGACTAATACAAGTTAATTCATCCTCTGAAGAAATCATCTAATTTCCGCACAGTGCCTCAACCCATGACACATTTTAGAGATAGAATCATTGTGTGGGGAGGTGCTTGAGATATTTTCACGACCAGCTGGGCCATTGGAGTTGCTGGGCTGCAATCAGCATTGAAAGCTACAGTCAAAATCATTATGTAGGTGGTTCAGGAAACATACAACAGGAACAGGATGTCAGACCCATGATATCTGTACTGAACATGATGCCAAATTACACAAAAATTCTGCAGTTTTCTCAAGATACATCTCTCGCTATTCGCTGCATATTCATGTGTTTATCAAGCAGCCTCTTAAGTGGAACTTGTATCTGCTTCCACTCTGTGTAAAAATATTATTCCCCACACATTCCTCCCACCTCTCGCATTAAATGTATGCCCTCTGTTCCATAACATTTTACCCTAAGAAAAAGATGCTGAAGGTCTACCCCATCTATGCATTTCATAACCTATTCTTCTATCAGGTCTCCCCTCAGACTCCAAAGATCCAGAGAAAACAACTAGAGTTTGCCTAACCTCTCCCCATAGCTCATGGGCTCTAATCCAAGAAGGTGAAGTCAACTTGCTCTTCCCTTTGGTCAATTGATTCTGGAGTGATTGATAAATAATGTGGAATCTACAAGTTCCACCACAGATGGGGTCAGGAGGAATTTCACAGTCCCGATGTGTTTATGTGTCTGTGTTGTATCGTGCGGATGATGGTTTCCTTCTACCATTACATTTGCTTTTTCTGTAGAGAGACTCTGGATTTCAATGCCATCCTGAGAATGCTCCTTATCCATTTGAGTGACCATGGACTAGGGCTCTCCGTAGGTTAGTGGGGACATTTACAATTCTTCAATAACATTTTGAGAATGTGCTTCCTCCATCCAAATGATAATCTATAGCCATGGCACAATTTGGGGACCTGGCATCAGATGATATGCCTTGTCAATCGGAACTGACAGGGTGTAGTTTGGGCCTCGGTATTGGGACATTGGCCTGGGAGAGAATGATGTTGGCTTGTTTTTGTGAGGGTAAAAAATGGTCTTGTACAATAATCGATGCTGCTCCCTGCATTCATTTGGAGTTGTCTTTTCATCATGGTTATGTCCAATCACTGGATCTCAACTCATGAGCTACTTTGAAAGTTCTCCTATCTGCACTTTTTCCACCTGGGAAAGGTAGAGTAGTATGGTTGTTAAGTGCTTCAAGTAGCAGTGCAGGGCCAGTGATAGCAAGGTCAAATCCCTTGGAAGATTACAAAAATTAAATGTATGAATAAATATGGAAAAATATAGTAACTGTGGAGCTACCCAATTGTAGCAAAAACCTATCTGATCCAACAAAATTTCACAGGGTAGGAAATCTGTGGTCTTTATTTTGTCTGGTTTTTATGTGGTCATCCCTGGCAAGGAATTCTAGGAACCCACTACTCTGCTTAAAAACATTTACCCCAGACATCTCCTCACCTCACCTTCAACAGATGTCTTCTGGTATTTGATACTCTCACCCGAGGGAAAGGTGCTGGCTGTCCAACCTATCTATGCCTCTCTTTATCATGTAGAGGCTATTAAGTCACCTCTCATCCTCCTTTGCTCCAAAGAGAAATGCCCTGCTTCTGCTAACCTTGCCCCACAAGACACATTCTCCAATCCTGGTAAATCTCCAAAGCTTCCACATCCTTCCTGTAATGGGGCAACCAGAACTGAACACAATATTCCAAGTGTGGTCTCACCAGAATTTTATAACTCAGAGTTTACGGCTCTTCAGTTCAATCCCCTGAAGAATGTAGGCTATAAACCTTCTTAACCACCCTATCAGCCTACACAACAACCTTGGGAGACCTACCAATTTTGACCCAAAGTCCCTCCATTTTGCTGCAAATGTGATGCTGCAGCTAGAATGCAATTAAGCACCTGTCTGTATTATGTCCTGCTAATAGCAAAGCTGAGTAACATGCCCAGCAGGCCAGAATACACTGAAAGAGAAATCCTGAAACAGAATGCAATCCTGAAACAGAATGCAAGAAGAATGCCTGCAAAAGTGACCAATTCTGATACCACTGAGAGAAAGTTTGAGCTACTTAAGTTCACCAATGGGTCCAAAGGTGAATTACTCTGGGAGAAGAAATGTTCCTTACCCTCGTGTAAGAGTGCAGGATGCCACAGATAGCTAGGTGAAAGTGGGACTGGGCTGAAGATTAAACAGGGAGAAAGTAGCATATAACCATATACGGAGCGGAAACAGGCCATGTTGGCCTTTCGAGTCCGCACCAGTTCACTGATTTTGTGCGCCCTCTTCAAGCATTGGTCCCGATAGATCTTCATTCAATAACGATGGGCGAATTCAATGCAGGTGGAATCGGATAATAGCAAAACTATGAGTAAACAGATTGGCTGTCTGTGTACCAAAAATAGTAAAAGCATGAAAAGTATAAATTCACAGTGGCATATGGAAATGTCATCTTGTATTCCACTGGAAAATATAACATAATTTACGTAATAACTATCCTTTTTTTTGTTAAGGTTTGGTCTCTTCCCCCCTCCCCCATCCCCACAGGTATTGGGGTTGCACCAAACCATGGCGACACTTGACGATTGTCAAGTGATCTCTTCTTTTCTATTTTCTATTTGTTTTTTTTCCTCTTTTCAGGGTAGTTTAGAGGGGGTGGTGGAGGAGGGGGTGGTAAATACTATTCTGCTTTTGATTTTCGATTTTACTCAAAATAAATCATACAAAGTTATATACTCCATGCAGACACCAGATTTCAGTATTGAACCTGAGCCTCTGGCATGGAGACGGTGGCTTTACAGTAATTCTGAGAAAACACCAATACTGAGACCACCTTTTATAACAGACTCTCTTCAGAAGTTGTTTGGCAATTAAACCTATAATTTCTTCAGATGGTTTTGATTGCATAAGATTATTGGTTCATTCAGGCTTCTAACCATTGCAAAAGCAATTAATTATTCTTGTGATTTAAAAATCAATAAATAATCTAAAAGTAACCATCTTAGAAGTGGTATCAGAAAATCAAGATCTAAATTAATTTGATGTAGTTAGCATTAGATTTTAGTTCATGCATTGTCACAATCAAATAATGATCCTTCATCAGTTTAATTTTAACAGATTTTTAAATTTATTTTTAGTTTGAGAAGTGAAGTAAAATTCCACAATCCACTATCCCATTGTTCAGAAATCTTGATGGTTCAGCATTTGTCTACCAGATGCTGATACTTGTACTCCTTTACACACTTTTTCCATCTTCCCACATTCATTCATTTACATGCTGATCCCAGATTTGTTTGCTCACTCCTTTACACACCAGTCCTATTCCCACACTCACTCCTTTACACATGGGGGCCCAGGTTACCACACCCCATTTTGCACATTGAAACCCCAGTTTAATACACCAAGCCTTCATTCCAATGCTTCCTAGAAACTTACCTGGGGTACTATTTCCTGCACTCTTTAAAAATGAATGGGTTCACTGTAAAAGTCATTATACCATCATCCAACAGAAAATGTGAATTGAAAGTGATCTGGAGAATTGGAGAGACCTCATAAGTCTTGCACAGTTGTTCTCAACCATTTCCCCCCCCCTTACATAATCCTTACGTAATCCCTTACTAACCACAGAGCACTAATGGCATCCAGGATACCATCAGTTCACTATGATTAGTAAGGGATTGCTTAAGGTGGTATGTGAATGGGGGGAAAAGGTCAAGACCCACTGGACTAGAGTCTTGAGCATGCTGGATTAACAAATGTATCACTCATACTACTATATTTAACTTGACAGAAAATATTCAAGGCTCTACCCAGAGATAATATTCCCTCCCACCCCCCAACAGTTAAATGTACAGTTCTGAATGCAGGTGTGACCAGGAATAAGGGAAATTTACAGTATGTAACCTTTATGTGCATAACAAGTTTGCTTTCTGCCATTGCTTATGTTCAAGGGATGATTGATCTTGAAAGCACAGTGCTTTAGGTCCTGAATTGTATTGCATTAGATTAACCTGACAATGAGAAGTGGGAACATAACCTCAAATAAACACATATAATACAATAATAGACTCTTCAGGGGACACAATGAACAGGCGAGACTGAGCAAGAAAAATATCCAAAGATGTTTGCAACTATATATTAGGAAGGGTTTCAAATGTTCAGCCATGTTGCTGAAGGACTTGATGTGTTTGCCACTTAACATACAAGTTTTGCAATTTTTATACATTCCAATACAATTTCATAGAGTCAGCCATCAATGCCAACTGGTGTTGAAAAGAAGGCTTGTTAAGGGTGGACAGAAATAACAAATTTCAGAAGCAAAAAAATGACTGACCCGCTGAGATTAAAAACAGAAAGTGCTGGAGGTACTTGACAGGTCAGGCAACATCCATTGAGTGGAAAACTGAGGAAAGGGCCCTTCATCATTTCAAGCTCAAGATGAAGTAAAACACAACAAACCAGCAATTTTTACAAATTAACAAGTCCCTGAGGAAAATGTTATCCCTTCAAGAAAAGAGAACAAAGGAAACATACTATTTGCATTCTCAGTTATTCCAGAATGGCTGGGCCACCTGAGTATAATAATGGAAACTTCTGCTGAACTAGCAAATAGCAGAAGTTTTGTCTGGGAGGCATTAGAAGAACTTATCAGGTGCTTGCAACAGAAAGCAACAGAGTTTCTTACATCTTGATTCTGGAGGATGTCCCTCATCTAAACTGGTAATTATACATCTAGCGATCATCAGACTGACACTGGTGAGAAGAGCAGATTGGGGGTGCTGCAATTGCACAAGGAGCTTCTATTAGAGAAGACAGTGGGAAGGAGATTGATCGCCAAATGAATTGGCAACATTTCAAAAGTAAGCAGTGGAAAAATCAGGTAGACAGAGGAAGATGAGCAAGGATCAAATGATGGTGTCGTCCTCCAGATCCTGAGGGCTCTAGGTTGACCTAGATGACCTGCTGTTAAGCACCCACTAGGAGAACCAGGGGCAAGGCACTGTCAGTCTGACCCAGGGTTGGGGAAGGGAGCCAGCTGTATCTCAAGGAAGTATTGAACAGGCAGTGCAGGAGCTGAAGGCTGCTGGTAAGCACAACATGAAGCCATACCCAAGTGGAGGAAGGTGGAGTGGGATGGCCACTGCCCTCTGTGATGGTATTCATTTGGATAGGAGGGAGGTTAGCACCCTGTGGTTAGTACCCATCTCTTAGAGTGTGGGGAGGGGTATTTGTCCTCTCTGTAGGAGAGATGGGGAAGCAGTGTCTTCTTCTGTGAGATTGATGGAGGTCCATGCCTTCTTGAGGAGGAGAATGAGTGGGTGGGAGTGCTCCGTTGATGGAAGCAGTGGGTGAGGTTGTGGTGGGATCACCTGATCGATATTGTGAGGGAAAGCATCACATAAACCTAGAAAAACTACGCAGCGTCAGCCTAGTAAAGGTGCAATGCAGGACTGCATGCATGCTAGACAGAGTACAACAGGCTATAGGGAAAGCTTAGCAATCACACAAGCAAGGAATCTGTTTGAACCTCCGCAGCCCTATTACCTCTCGCCATGAATAGTAGTGACAGCTAATAGGAGGAGAAGGTGCAAAGAGAATCCACAACCTCAACCAAAGCCTATCGTGGGAAAAGGCCAACACGGTCTATTTACAAAAAAAGAATTCTTTCCACCAGCAAATAACTCTTCAATTAGTCAAACAGGATCATTTGTAGATGTTACAGGTGCCAGCATTTCCAGCCAAGCAGCTGTCAATCATTAAAAAATTGAGGGATGTTGTCAGTTATGCTACCAAATCAGCACGTACTTATCAATAAACTTCCTCACCAATTTCCAGTTTGGATTTTGCCATTCCCATTCATGGCTAATGAGCCAAATTCTAGCACACTGTCACGTGGCTGCAGCCCTGAAAAAGTTTGCTTAGCAAGCAGTTCACTTTGTCAACCCACATCTGTAGAGCAGTACAAACACATTGCGGAGTGCAGAGTTGGAGAGATCAGTTTAGTACAGAACAAAGGCAACATTATTTTCCTAGTGTGAGGGTTAGCCAGCAGTTAGTGCAACGCATTTACAGTGCCATTTTTAAATGAACAAGGAACCACAGACACTGCCTCACCTTGTCTTTTTCTTGCAGTAATTTTTATTTTGAAATGTGGTTTGCTCTGTGATGCCTGCTACAAAACAATAAATTTTGTGAAAGGTTCACGACAATAGATTCTGACCATACAAATTTCTCTTGGTTTAACCAACCAAGTGCAAAACCTTGCACTTGTTCAAATTAAACTCAATCTGACCGTCCTCCCAAAAGTTGATACTATCCAGGATAAAACAACCTATTTGATTGGCACCCCATCAAGTCCTCTAAACATTTATTTCTTCCGTCACTAGCATGCCATGTATACAATGTGTGCCATCTACCAAATGCAGTTCCTTGCCTGGTTTATCCATTAGTCATGATCTTAAAGTTTAATTTGTAAATTCTCCTGATTTACAAATTCCTGCTGGCCTTACTCCTGTCTTTCTTTTTAATTTCTTTCAGCTCCACATCCCTGCAAGTAATCTGCACTCTTCACAATGCACAAAAGTACTGGAGAAACTCAGCAGGCCACATAACGTCTGTAGGAAGAGTAACCTTTAAGGTTGATACCCTGTATAGATGCTGCATGACCTGCTGAGTTTCTCCATCCCTTTTGCATATTGCACTTCACCCCAGCACCTCCAGTCTCTTATTTAATCCTTATTCTGACTCTTCATTCATTTTTTTTTTTCCAAAATTCTTCTCAAAACCTATCCACTCAAATCAACCTGCCCAATTTCTCTTCAGTTTGACTAATGCAGAAGCACCTTGAGAAGCAAAGCACATTGAGATCTTGAATTGCATTAAATACATGATACAACTACAAACTATTCAATTTGCTCTTCTAGTAGCCGCGGTTTAATTGTTCAGAATTGAGTAGAATATAAAACAAGGTAGCATTCAACAGTGCAAGGAGAGTGGGCTGGATAAATAGCAGAGATATATTCAAAACAAGAAAAAGGGTGTGATAATGTATGGGAAAACCAAAAGACCTTTAGGTATACCTGTATGTGGTATTTTAATGGAGCCACCTCAATGTAATTTTACTTCCAACTTTGGGACTGAGCACTGGTGCAACACAGATATTTTGTGCTTTAAACTGCAACATTATGTTCTATTTTAAGGATGGAATTTGTAAGAGTTGGACCTTGTTAGAAAGAGAAAATTGCTCCTCCACTTTCTAGCATTCCTTTGGAGTGCAACCTCAGGCTTCTGCAGTAATAGAGGCAGGCCAGTGATATTGTTGCCCTGGCAGCTGAGATGCTCTTGGCTGACTTGAGCACTCTTCCAAACATTATGCCATCATGTGCTGATGGTGGTGGGGGCAGATTGGGAGAGACAAGGGATTGTCAGTTGAATACTGAGATGCTGCTTTTTATTTTAAAAGAAACGTTAAGAAATTTTAAAAATAATTTTTAGTATTTTTTGATTCACCTGGTCATTTAGAAGCAGCTATCTTATTTAAATCATTGAGCATTTGTGGGCTAACGAGTAATGTTCAGAAGCCAGGGCATATAAATTTTAGTTAATTGTGTGTATTGTTCCATCTCTTTGGTAGAACCATAATATTGGTACCATTTTACCAGGTATCTTTTATTGGCTAGCAGATGCCAATGTTCCTGTTCATTTGCTTGGGAATTAATGGAACATCAGGTTGACAGCCCAATGAGGGGAGATGTGAATAGATAGTATTACATGACAATAATAGAACCTTTATCTTTGCATGGAAAGTATCCTAATCTTACACTTGAGCAGTGGTTCTGAACCTTTTTCTTACCACTCATACACCATTTTAAGTATTCCCTATGCCATCGGTACTCTGATTAGTAAGGGATTGCTTAAGGTGAGTGGGAGGGGAAGGTTGAGAACCACTGCTCTAGACCCAATCGTTACTGAAATACTTTGCTTGAGGAAAATTGTCTTTGGCCCATTTTCTTTGGAGTTATGAAATCATGCACATAATGAGTCAATTATGTACGATTAAAACAGTGGTTTTCCAACTTTTTCCTTTCCACCTTAAGCAATCCTTTACTAATCACAGAGCCCCTGTGGCATAGGGAATACTTAAAGCAGTATGCGAGTGGAAAGGAAAAAGTTGAGAACCACTGAACTAGACCTTCTGTTGAGCATATCAATATTTTCCTCAATTATATACCTGTGATCATTATATGGTTGTCACTGCATTGTTTTGGCTCCACTTGAGAGGCTGCTCACAAATGTCTCAAGTCTGAATGATGTATCTGTATTTACAAGAAGCCTCCAAGTAGACCAAAAGATATTAAGGAGCTTGAAATAAGCCAGGATCCCCAGAGGTCTGGTGTATTTTTGCGTAAACCTTTTATTGCTGTGGCATTCCATCTTAACATTGATGAAACAGAATGCTTAACTACTCCCTGTAAAAGCAGGGAATGCCTGTTGTCAATAACACATATGCAAAGCCAAGGGGAGATGCAAACATTTCTGCCCAGTGCCACTGCTGACCAGCTTCACAAACTTCCCAGTTCTGCAAATAACTCATTGGTCAGTAGCCATGGCTTAGTGGCCAATCAAAATGTGGTTAGGACTTGTTCTGTATTTCTAGACAACCAAATGGGACATCCTGAATGTATCTCAGGAAACCCACTTCAAGGATTTGAAGGCAAAAAACACATGTTAAGATTGTGGTCCTTGACAGCACCTAGAGTTGTAGGCACCAGGAGCTTCTCTGCCTTTAAAAGTCTGCAGATGCTCATCACCTCATTCGACCTTCTGCCTGTTACTTTAATTTCTTTACTGAGCCCTCTCCACAGCAAGATGTTACTCCTGCTGATGCATGGCTTCTTCCTCATTTGATGCAAGTCTGTGCAACCATGGCAACACCAATCCTGATCATGAAACTTAATGTTTTCAAAGTGGACAAATGAGCTTCTCACTATAAATAGACTCAAGAAACCTTATCCCAAAAGCTGCTGGGGTTGCCAATTACTTACTGATGTAATCAGCATTAGTCTTAATGAGCCTGATGAAATGCTTTTCATCTTCTTGCCCTAATTTCAATGGGAACCCAAGAAGTCTGTCCATCTGTTGTTAAAATTTAAACATTGATTAAAACACCACTGGACTGTTCTCATTTAAATATTGGCATGATTATCTGGAATAACATGTACCCAGTCAAAATACCTGAATTAAATTGGATATATTGTTTACCTAGGTTTTCACCCAATTTAAGCCATGCTTCCTCAATTGTAAAAAATTCTGAAAGAAGCTTCAGAAAACAGGAATGAATCAGGTCTCCATCCCATCCCATTTGTTCAATAATAGAAAGAAAGATCTGCAAAATGTTAGAGCAGTGGTTCTCAACCTTTTTCTTTCCACTCACATACCACTTTAATATCTCTGCCATCAGTGCTCTGTAATTAGTAAGGGACTGCTTAAAGTGGTATGTGAGTGGGAAGGGAAAGTTGAGAATCACTGCTCTAGACCCAATTGTTACTGAAATATTTTGCTTGAGAAAAAAATTGTCATTGGCCCATTTCCTTTGGAGTGATGAAGCCGTGCACATCATGAGTCAATTAGGTACAATTAAAACAGTGGCTCTGAACCTTTTTCTTTCCACCTACAAACCACCTCAAGCAATCCCTTACTAATCATAGAAAATACTAAGTGGTATGTGAGTGGAAAGAAAAAAATTGAGAACCATTGTGTTAGAGAAATGATGAGGAGCATCTTTTTTTAAAAAATTTTTTTATTTTTCACACCATAAATCACATTAGCCATGATATACACTTTTTCACACATATACAGTAACTTGTTCTCCCCCCTCCTCCCTCCTCCCAAGCCACCCCCCCACCCCCCCTCTCTCATCCATTTTAGGTATACAATCTAGGTTGCATTAAACCCGTCAGACAATGTTGTCATTCAACAAAATTACACCAGAAATTCTACTGAGTGCATTCTTTTCTTTCCTTCTCCTTCCATCAACTTAGGTTATGTTTGTCCCCGGTAGGTTTTCGCTATTGTATTTAATGTAAGGCTCCCATATTTGTTCGAATATTTCAATATTATTTCTTAAACTATATGTTATTTTTTCTAATGGAATACATTTATTCATTTCTATATACCATTGTTGTATTTTCAAATTATCTTCCAATTTCCAGGTTGACATAATACATTTTTTTGCTACGGCTAGGGCTATCTTAACAAATCTTTTTTGTGCATCCTCCAAATCAATTCCAAAATCTTTGTTTTTTATGTTACTTAGGAGCTGACATTTATCATAACATATCTCCCTGCTGGATCTATTATTTCCTCTTCTATTTTAAATGGCACATTTTTACTAATTAATATAGCCACTCCTCTTGCTTTTGAATTATACGATGCTGCTGTTACATGTCCTACCCAATCTCTCTTTAATTTCTTGTGCTCCAATTCAGTTAAGTGTGTTTCTTGGATAAATGCTATATCAATTTTTTCCTTTTTCAGTAAATTTAGTAGTTTCTTCCTTTTAATTTGGTTATGTATTCCATTAATATTTAAAGTCATATAGTTCAGTGTAGCCATTTTATACTTTGTTTATCTTCTCTTTCCGTTTTTCCATCATTACCTTTCCTCCTTTTCCATTTCTGTTTTCTTATTTTAAACTCTTTATAAGACAACATTCCTACAACAAACATTTTCCTTATTCTCCTATTTATATCTTCTTTATCCCCAATCTCCCCTTCCCCTCCTGAGTTGACCTTTATCCCTTGTCGGACAACCACATCTCCCCGATGAGGAGCATCTTCAAAGAAAAATAGTTAAAAGCATGGCAGATTTATTATAAAATTTAAATTTAGACATACAGCAGTTACAGGCCATTTCAGCCCACGAGTCCATGCTGACCAATTTACACCCAATTAACCTGCACTCCCAGTACATTTGGAACAGTGGAAGGAAACTTGAGCCTCCAGGAAACACATGCAGACTCCTTACAGACAGCATGGGATTCGAACCCTGGCCCTGATGGCTGGCACTGAAAAGGCATTGCACTAACCACTACACCAACTGCACTGCCCAAGGTAATTATTTTTCCAGGGCACTTTATCTGCCTGTCAAGTCCAAAATGATGCTATAATTCCTGATAACCTCATCTGGCTTTAAAATGACTGGTAATTAACAAGAAATGCTCCATGATGCAAGTGTAACAAAGTGGGTGGAAGCATACATGAGACAATTAACAAAGAAAATTAAGTGAGTGATCGTCTTCATTTAAGTGCATGTCAGCCTGCAGTAAGCTTATAAAAGCCCATGCTGTGTAAAAGTCAAACAAATATAGCCACTTAAATTAAGTTCACATGCCATAATCCTTAACCAATGTCTGAGACAAAAAATATTCACTGTCTGACTGCCCTACAGGTTCAAAAGTGCCAGGAGTGATTTATGAAGCTTAATCCTTATGTATATTTCATTGTGTTTAGTCATGTGGTTCTCAAAGCATTAGGAAAATTTTCAGACACGATTTCCACCACAATGAATTGACTACAAAGTAGGGGCTGTCATCGTCAATCTGCAAGGACCATAAGGAAGCCATACAAGCAGTTCTGGTGATGAATTGAAGATTTGTGTTGTTAGCTGGAGAAATTTCCCCTCACATTAGTGCTTAATACTTGTAACAAATCGGAACCATAGCAAATGTGGAAAAAAAATGACATCGTGAAGGTGTCATTTTTGTAGTTTTGCTTAATTTTCTTGGGAAAAATTTCATCTTTTTACCCTTTTAAATTTTTGAGCAATTTATTTACTTTCATTTCTGTTGGATTCTTTTCTCCCTTCAGATTTGAGCTGAAACTACTGGAAATATTGGAAGCTGGTGGATGTTTAGTCAGCTGTGATTTGGGCTAAATAGAAAGGGATGCTATACTTGGTGGAAAAAAGAATAATTTGGCATCCAATGAGACAGCATTTGTGGAAGGAAACAAAGTTATTAAAGATTGATCACTTTTCATTATCAAATAATCACTGCCTCTGTTCCTCTCTCCTCAGGTGCTGCTGCCTGACCAGCTAAGGATTTCACACCTCAAAAATCCAGCTCAAATTTCCAATTTTTTGTTTATTCCTGGCATCAAACATGATCCACTCAAGAACAATCAAATGTTACCAAAGCAAATTGGTTATCAGGAAATAATTAAGAGTGGCTGAATCAAAGCCTACTGTGTAGGAATCTATCATATGAATCAATCTTTTTAAATTGATGGCAAAGAAATTAATATAATGTTTAATTTAGAGATACAGTATAGTAACAGGCCCTTTCAGCCCATGAGCTTGTGCAGTATGGATTATAGAGGGTCAAGTGACCACCCCCCCCCACCCATGGAACCTGGTGGGAATGTGGATTGCGGAGGGGCATGTGACCTCTCCATCTGGATCCAGATCAGAAGTCAACTCACCTGTCAATCAAGGTCAAGCTTCGCCCACAGGTCAGCACACACCCTTTAATTGCCTCAATGATACCTGACCCAGACTCTCCAGCTGATGTCACTATGAAGCCCATCACATGTGAGCTATCTTTCTCTTCAGTGACGAACCCGAGCTCCACTCCGTTTAGGAGCCGTGGGCAGCGCTGGAGAATCATTAGTAAAGTGTGCACAGACAAAGGATTGGAAACTATTGTATTGTGTGCCTAGTGTCCCTAGTTTAGTTAGATAAGAGTCATGACTGCCAAGGAGTGCCATGTATTGCTTGTTGTAACTTGATTGTAAAGCCTTCTACCCGTGAGTGATCACAAGTGTATCATTTAATCTGGAGAGTGTGGTTTTTTTTTTGTTTTTTTTAAACCCCTGTTGCATCTCTCCCGCACAAATAAATCACTACTGTTCAATCAGCTGCATTCAGGCTTGTTACCCTTGGGACCCATCGAATTGTTTTCACACACAAAAATTGCTGCTACAAGCAGGATACAACAGAACAGCTGCAGGGGAAGAGGTTTTGGAATTGGGGCAGGAGAACTAGTGCAAGCAGTGAGGATAGGATCCCCAGATGGACCAATGATCATGCAGGGTTTGGAAATGCGTCAAGCATGCGGGCGAACCACGGCAAACTAGTAGACTGATCAGAGTACCTGGACCCATGAGGTAAGAAAATAGGTCACCATGTAATGTCCCTCCTCAAGAAATTGGGGTTCCCAAAAACTAAGGAGTGTCAGAGGGGTGCCTTTCAGCTGCTAGCATCCATCCTGAGAAACCAATGTGGATGGGATCATAGAAAGGAAAGACTGGGAGAGTGCTCAGAAAAATAAGCAAATAGAGGCACTCCAGCAGCATTGCTGCACACTGCAGAAGGCAGCACAGGATGCCCAAGCCTGCTCTGTCCCCATTTTTGTTGGGGACTCACCCTAGTGTATCTTAGGTATGAACATGCTGAAGGGGCAATTCCTATGCAACAAAGCCATATATTGTTATCTTTGTTTCCCCCAGGCACCCAGTCTTCCACGCAACCACCGTAGTTGGGGCTGCCAGATGGGAGCTCATAGTTGTCCGCCATCCTCTAAGGTAGTCAGCAATACTGGGTGCTGCGGGAAACAAAGATCTACTAATGCACTACTGCATGAAGGATGCATCCAGTCTGCTGTTACACCATTCAACAGCCTGGTCTGGCTTGTATGGAAGAAAAATGGCATGTGACCATCGATTACAGACAAGTAAACAAAGTCGCACCCCCATCACCGCTGCAGTCCCTGATGTAGTCACACTGGTGGAGGATATAGAGGGACAGGAGAATAAATGTTGGTATGCCATTGTCAACCTTGCAAATGCTTTCATCTTCAGCCCCCTCAGTCCCAATTCCCAGGATTACTTTGCCTTCACGTGGGAGGGCAGACAGTACATATTTTGTCGTCTGCCTCAGGATTATGTGCACAGCCTCACATTGTGTCAAAGGTTAATCGCTCACGACTTAAAATATCAAGAGCTCCCTTCTTTCCACCCCCCCCCCCACCCACCCGCACCCCTGATATCTCAGTGGCACACTATATCAATGATATCCTCCTCCAGGGCTCCTCAGAGGAAGCTCACCTCACTGTAGGTCATCAACTTGGAAAAGGTACAGGGTCCTAGTCAGACAGTCCTTTTCCAGGGCATCCAGTGGCACTCTGGCAGCAGAGAAATTCCTGCGGCCGTGAAAAGCAAAATCAATGGCAGTGCCCACTAACAAAGTTGGAACATAAAATTCCATGGGTCTTTTAGGTCACTGACACCAACACATTCCCCATCTCACCATGCTTCTCCATCCACAGCTGCTCCAAGAAAAACTCAGTGTTTCAGTGGGGACCTGAGCAACAAACTCCATTTGAAATGATAAATCATGACATTGAACAGCCACTGCCACTTTCCCCTCACCAGACTGGGTACCCTTTGAATTACAAGTGTCTGCCACGAAAACAATGGTCGAATGGAGCCTCTGGCAAAAGAGGCAAGGCCAGAGTCCCACTCGGGTTCTGGACCAAGTTCCTACCTGAAGTTGCCTCCAATTACTCTCCTTTCGAGCATCAGCTACTCGCTTGCTACCTCGCACTACTAGCCACTGAACACCAGACGGAGACACTATAGCTGTGCCTCCCCATCATGCACTAGGTTAAATCTGTAGGTGCCACCCACAAGGAGGGCCATGCCCAGCAGTTCTCCATAGTTAAGTGGAAGTGGTACCCAGCAGACCGCACAGTAGCCAGTCCCGAAGGGGGCGAGCCACTTGCGTGGACAGATTATGACCCTGCCCAAAAGTGATGGCCCCCTGTGGTGATTGGGAGTTGATGATCCTCCTGACCACTAGAGAGAGACAAATGTTCCACCTCAGGTTAGATGCAAAATGGATGTTCCACAAGGTTCGGAATTGTTAATACAAAACGTTTCTTTATTACAGTAAAAGAAACATCACATGGTACCAGTAGATGTATCAACAGGAGACATGGAAAATGTGAAGCCTCCTGACATTCTAAGTTGGACTGGAGAGGTTGACTATGAGTGGCAGTTATTCAAACAATGATTCATGCTGTATCTGTAAGCCATTTGGCTTGATAGCAGACAGGATTCAAATAATTGAATTGGTATTTACCATGGAGGGACCTTTCATCAAGTTTGTTTTGGCCAAGGCAGATGACCAGGGTAGTTCAACAAGGTTATCGAGATGTTTGATGGACACTGTTCATCAAAGGAAAATGAAACATTCAAGTAGTACATGTTTCAGTAGCACCTGCAGCTTCAGGGAGAGAGCTTTGCTACTTTTGTAACGGACTTGAAATTGAAAGCAAGAGCATGCATTTTTGGATTGCTCCAAGATTCAATGATCTGTGATCAAATTGTGTTTGGAATTAATGACAAGGTGAGCAAGAGGTTGCTGTGAGAGAAGGAGCTTACCTTAGCTGGAGCTGCGAAGATATGCCACGCCAGAGAATTGGCTCTACTGCACATAAAAAGTTTGGTGAGAGTGAAAGGGCCTGTGAAAATGAAGGCACAGCTGTCGCCAGTGTCTGGATGCACATATAGGCAGAGAACAAAACATAGGAAACAACAATAAGACGGAGGGACATTCAATTGTAAATGTGGCACTCAACGTGCACCAAAACAAGGCCCAGCCTAAGTCTAACAAGTGCAAAGGACAAAAATCATGATGCAAAGCAATGTTTTTCCAAAGGGAAACAAAACAAAAGAGGAAGTGTGCTCACTGTACCAATTATAGAAAAAAATTGCCCTCAGTGATGCATTCTTCATGGGTATGGCAGCACAGGAAGGTTTCAAACCATCAAACACTGAACAGCCAAGCATGAACAGAGTTGAGCAGGACAACTGGACAGTTGTGCAAATGGAGCAGATATTCCTTTCAAGCTGTACACAAATGCAAAGGCCAATTTGATCTGTGAGCACATCAGGGCAATGAAGATAAAGCCATACATCTATCCAAATTCTGTTCAGCTCAAGGCCTATGATGAACAGCATATTGACACAAAAGGCACATGAAGAGTCAAGGTGAAAATTAAAGGTAAAGAGCACCACTTCATGCTTGCAGTAGTCCCAAATGGACATGACTCACTCCTTGGTGACAAAGCAAGTGAAAATGTAGGCCTTGTCAAGAGGGTGTACCACATTAACAGTGCTAATGCACAGAACAACGTAGAGGAAATACTGAATCAATCTCTAGACATCTTCAAGGGGAATAGTGTTCCATCATACACCTATAATATCCAGTTAAAGGAAGATGCACACCCAGTAGTGCATGTCCCAAGGTGGGTTCGAGCACTCCTAAAAGCAAAGCTCAAGCAGGAACTTGACCAAATGATCTCACTAGGGGTTATAAAGAAAGTGGAGGAGCCCACAGAATGGGTGAATTCAATGATGCGCATCAAAATTTTTTTTTTTTTTTTAATTTTTTTTTTTTTTTTTTTTAAAGTGAGCTATGCATGTGGACTCAAAAGACTTAAATGCCAATATAAAAAGAAACATTATCAAATTCCAACCAGGGATGAAATTACAAGCAAGATGGCTGGTGCCAAGTTTTTCACCAAATTGGATGCATCCCAGGGCTTCTGGCAAATAAAACTGCATAAAGTTAGCACAAAATTCTGTTCATTCATTGCACCATTTGGTCGATACTCCAGTCTGAGGATGCCTTTTGGTATTTCCTCAGCTCCGGAAATGTTCCACAGGACAATGGAGGACATCATAGAAGGCATAAATTGGGTAGCGTGCACATGGATGACATGACCCTAAGGGGATCCACAATGGAGCAACACAACAGGCTCAAAGTGCTACAACATATCCAGAAGCATAGATTAAAACTAAAGAGAGCAAAATGTCAGTTTGGTGTGAGGGAAATCAACTGTCAGAGGCAGGAGTGGAACCAGACAAGAGCAAGGTTAAAGCAATTCTAGAGATGCCCAGACCCACTGACAAAAACATTGAGAATGCTGGGATTTATCAATTTCATTGATAGATTCATACCAAATCTGTCTTCCAAAACATGTACCCGAGGAAGTTGTAACTTGACAAATGTGAATTCAAGTGGATGGTCAAACACGAGGAAGAATGGAGAGGATTGAAAACCATTTTACCTACAGTAAAATGCTTTTGATATTCTTTTATCTATCCAGAAGGACCAAAATATCTACGTACGCTTCAAAAGATGGAATAGGTGTCGACCTACTTCAGGCTGTGGTAGGAGATTGGAGGCCAGTTGCATACGCATCAAGGACGATGACTACATCTGAACATAAATATGCACAGATTGAGAAAGTATCTAGATTTGGTCTATGGACTTGATAATGGCTTGTGGTCTGTCTCTGCCACATACACAACTGAATTTCTCAAGAAAAATTTCAGTGAAATTTCACTGCGAAGCTACAATGTTATGAATTTGTATTGGTGTCTTTCTTTGGCTTGGCTTCGCGGACGAAGATTTATGGAGGGGGTAAAAAGTCCACGTCAGCTGCAGGCTCGTTTGTGGCTGACCAGTCCGATGCGGGACAGGCAGACACGATTGCAGCGGTTGCAAGGGAAACACATCAGGAAAATGTATTATGTTATCTAATGCGTTATCCAGGGAAACGACTCAGAGTGAAGCACACAAGAGTTCCACAGAGAGATGTGAATCTCCATGTGAACCTGATTTCTGAATCTCTTCCCATATCCAACATGAAATTCAAGCAGTTTGCAACATAAATAGAAAAGGATCTAGTTCTACAGAAGATCATCAAGAATATAAATGAAGGATGGCCTAAAGGTGAATGTCAGCCATGCTACAACATCAGAGTGGAGCTGAGTGTTGACATTGGGCTTCTACTCAGGCAGAGCTGTATTATCACTCCTCAATCTTCTTTGGCTTGGCTTTGCGGACGAAGATTTATAGAGGGGGTAAATGTCCACGTCAGCTGCAGCTCGTTTGTGGCTGACAAGTCTGATGCGGGACAGGCAGACACGGTTGCAGCGGAAAATTGGTTGGTTGGGGTTGGGTGTTGGGTTTTTCCTCCTTTGTCTTTTGTCAGTGAGGTGGGCTCTGCGGTCTTCTTCAAAGGAGGTTGCTGCCCGCCAAACTGTGAGGCACCAAGATGCACGGTTTGAGGCGATATCAGCCCACTGGCGGTGGTCAATGTGGCAGGCACCAAGAGACTTCTTTAGGCAGTCCTTGTACCTCTTCTTTGGTGCACCTCTGTCATGGTGGCCAGTGGAGAGCTCGCCATACAACACGATCTTGGGAAGGCGATGGTCCTCCATTCTGGAGACGTTACCCACCCAACGCAGCTGGATCTTCAGCAGCATGGACTCGATTCTGTCGGCCTCTGCCATCTCGAGTACTTCGATGTTAGGGATGAAGGCGCTCCAATGAATGTTGAGGATGGAGCGGAGACAACGCTGGTGGAAGCGTTCTAGGAGCCGTAGGTGATGCCGGTAGAGGACCCATGATTCGGAGCCGAACAGGAGTGTGGGTATGACAACGGCTCTGTATATGCTTATCTGAGGATTTTCAGTTGATTGTTTTTCCAGACTCTTTTGTGTAGTCTTCCAAAGGCGCTATTTGCTTTGGCGAGTCTGTTGTCTATCTCGTTGTCGATCCTTGCATTTGATGAAATGGTGCAGCTGAGATAGGTAAACTAGTTGACCGTTTTGAGTTTTGTGTGCTCGATGGAGATGTGGGGGTGGCTGGTAGTCATGGTGCGGAGCTGGCTGAAGGAGGACCTCAGTTTTCTTCAGGCTGACTTCCAAGCCAAACATTTTGGCAGTTTCCGCAAAACAGGACGTCAAGCGCTGAAGAGCTGGCTCTGAATGGGCAACTAAAGCGGCATCGTCTGCAAAGAGTAGTTCAGACAAGTTGCTCTTGTGTCTTGGTGTGAGCTTGCAGGCGCCTCAGATTGAAGAGGCTGCCATCCGTGCGGTACCAGATGTAAACAGTGTCTTCATTGTTGAGGTCTTTCATGGCTTGGTTCAGCATCATGCTGAAGAAGATTGAAAAGCGGGTTGGTGCGAGAACACAGCCTTGCTTCACGCCATTGTTAATGGAGAAGGGTTCAGAGAGCTCATTGCTGTATCTGACCCGACCTTGTTGGTTTTCATGCAGTTGGATAATCATGTTGAGGAACTTTGGGGGACATCCGATGCGCTCTAGTATTTGCCAAAGCCCTTTCCTGCTCACGGTGTCGAAGGATTTGGTGAGGTCAATAAAGGTGATGTAGAGTCCTTTGTTTTGTTCTCTGCACTTATCTTGGAGCTGTCTGAGGGCAAAGACCATGTCAGTAGTTCCTCTGTTTGCGCGAAAGCCGCACTGTGATTCTGGGAGAATATTCTCGGCGACACTAGGTATTATTCTCTTTAGGAGAACCCTAGTGAAGATTTTGCCTGCAATGGAGAGCAGCGTGATTCCCCTGTAGTTTCAGCAGTCTGATTTCTCGCCTTTGTTTTTGTACAGGATGATGATGATGGCATCATGAAGGTCCTGAGGCAGCTTTCCTTGGTCCCAGCAGAGCTTGAAAAACTCATGCAGTTTGGCATGCAGAGTTTTTCCGCCAGTCTTCCAGACCTCTGGGGGATTCCATCCATACCTGCTGTTTTGCCACTTTGCAGTTGTTCAATTGCCTTATATGTCTCATCCTGGGTGAGGACCTCATCCAGTTCTAGCCTTAGGGGCTGTTGAAGGAGCTGGAGCAGGGTGGAATCTAGGACTGAGCGGTTGGCACTGAAAAGAGATTGGAAGTGTTCTGACCATCGGTTGAGGATGGAGATCTTGTCGCTGAGGACTTTACCGTCTGAGCTGCGCAGCGGGCTTTGGACTTGGGGTGAGGGGCCGTACACAGCCTTTAGAGCCTCGTAGAAACCCCTGAAGTCGCCAATGTCCGCGCTGAGCTGGGTTCGCTTGGCGAGGCTAGTCCACCACTCATTTTGGATCTCCCGGAGTTTGCGCTGAAGATGGCTGCATGCGCGACGGAAGGCTTGTTTCTTCTCTGGACAGGACAGCTTTGTAAGGTGAGCCTGGTGAGCAGCTCGCTTCTTTGCCAGCAGCTCCTGGATTTCTGGCTGTTATCCTCGAACCAGTCCTTGTTTTTCCTGGAGGAGAAGCCCAGTACCTCTTCAGTGGATTGCAGTATGGTAGTCTTTTGCATCAAGAAATGCAGAGAAGGTTGCACGAGGGGTACATTGGAATAGAAAAATGCAAGAGGAGGGCCAGAACCACTGTTTATTGGTAGGGATAAATTCCTGTCATCAACAGAATGGTCTCAAGCTGTGAGACCTGTCTGAAACATCACGCAAAGCACCCAAATGAACTTATGATCATAACCGACTTACCAGCAGAGCCAGGGCAGAGACTTGGGACTGATCTGTTCCTCGTGGATGGAAAGAATTACCTGCCTGTTATTGGCTATTGACTAAACTATCCTGAGATTGTGCTGCTTCCCAATATGTCTGGTCCCTGCGTGCTCAAATATTTGAAAGCAATCTTTGCAAGACATGGATTTACTCAAATCATCTACAATGACAATGGACCATGCTACAGTTGCAGAGGATTCCAGAACTTTGCAGAAGAGTACAATTTTCAACATGCAACTTCAACTCCCTGCATCCACAGTCAAACAGTAGAGAAAGGAGCTCACATAGTTAAACAGTTGCTCAAGGAAGTACAAGACAGTGACTCAGATCTGATCTGTTGTGTTACCAAGCTTCACCACTTGGGAGATGGCAAAACAAAGAATGGTTATAGTCCACCACGTGGACGCTCACACCTCCAGGGAAGCCACTGAAACTGCCCGCAATGCCACTGTGGACCTAGCCGCTCAAGTCTGCTCTGCCATAATTTCCCCGAGCAGAGTGACCCTTGGCATTGTGAGCACCGTAAAAGTGGGCATACAGGGGCCAATGGGACGCAATGAAGGGCAGAGGATCTGGTGTTTCACTCTCCCACAATGAAGCAAGAATCGTGGTTGCCAGTTGTTCCATTTGTCAGAGTGAAACCAAGGGGGTAGCCAACAAGCCATGTTTGCCATGGCATGGGAATGGCTGGGTACAGGCCTCTCCTATGCCAAAATAAAAAGCAATACCCCCTCATGATGGTCAACACATACTCATGTGTCCTGGTGGCAGTGCCCTGCCAGTGGGCTGACCAAGACAGCACCATTAAAGGCTACAATACCTCTCCTCCATTTATGGAGGAACATGAGGTACAGTCTGACCAGGGCTCTCACTTCACGGGGACAAAAGTACAGAAAAGGACAGCAGAGGCCGATATCTCGAGGCTGTTGCATATCCCCAACCGCCACAGGCAACTGGGCTCTTCGAGTGAATGAATGACCTGCTCAAGAAGCAAATACACACACTGACGCCCACCAACACACAGCAGGGGTGGGTCCGTGTGCTGCAGTAGGCGGTGGACACCTTCAATTCTCATCCAACTGGCCAGTGGGAGAGGTGTCCCCACTCACACCACCTGGCTGCCTCTGACACCACCAAGTCAGAGGAGGAGAAAGTTCAGATCCCCGAGGAATCACATAGATTATGGGTGCAGAAGCCACAAGGTCTGCCTAAAAAAGGGGGAAATTTATAGTGCATGGGCCCAGGGATACACGATGGGTCGTGATACGAGGTGAACTTAATTTGTCATGAACCACACCCAAAGATGAATCAGATGAGAGTGAGTTTTGTAATTCTTCCCCCCACAAGAGAACGATGCCATGGAAAACACTACTGACCATCACTATGTCGATCGGCGTCATGCAAGCCTATAACACGTTCCTCAGGGTGGCCTACAAATACACCAACAACAGATTAAATTGCTGGGTCTGCGCGAGAACTCCTGCTAAGGGACTTCCACTTACGTCTGTCCCTTTCAACACAACAGAAATGAACTGTTTGCATGAACTGTTTAATTACCCGAAGTTCAGTGCTCCAATGTTGAAGGTGGGGGTCACATGGCAATGACCTCCCACCTAACTCACCCTTATGCAACATTACATCCAGTCACCCTCAATGGGGTGGGTGTTTTAGAAACTGATTTTTCCCTCCCTACAATCTGAGAAACACTAAAGTCCCGACTCTCAGAGAAACTCCAACCAGTGAGCAGGGCTGGAGAACGTTGGTGCAGACATTTTGACGAGCACTGGTCGAACCTGTCGTAGGTCATGGCAAATGTGTGCAACAATGGTACCCTGGTATGTCCACAGCTGAGGGACACTCAACGGCACTCATTGGATGGGCAGACACTGCACCTACCCCTGGCTCCCCATGGGATACTACAGTTGTTGCTTTCCAGGATACCTTGCGCCTTACATCCACTACCTTAATGACCTCAGGGAGCATTCAGCCTACCACGGACAATGAGCCAGAAGGGAAATCACTAAGGCGGAAAGGTTCTGGATGATCGCCTTCCCCCATTATGCCACTGCCTGCAAAGTAATCCACATGACCAGTGTGCTGCAGCCACTGGCCAACGAGATAACTGTGGCACTGCAGCACACAGAGGATGCTCTGACTTGAGTTGCAGCAGAGATGATGGCCATCTGAATGGTTACCTTGCAGTACCAGTGGCCCTGAATTATTTACTTGCCACTAAAGGTGGTACCTCTGCAGCGATCGGTAAAGAGTGCTGCACATACATTCCCGATGAATTGGGGAACATCATATCTGACTGAGCATATGCGAGAGTTGGAGGATAAAATTGAAAAATCAAGAGACCAGTTCCTGCATCACAACTTCTCCTGGGGAAGCTGGTGGTCCTTTGGGGAGTTGGTGGGCTTTTGTCATTCACTGGGTCATGACTATCATTCTTGTGGTGTTCAGGTTTTGTCTTTCATGTTGTCTTTGTAAAGTTATGCTCCTAGACTGTATTGATTTATGTAATGGTTGCCCAGTGTCGTGACTTCTGAGGCTTGACGTCCTGTTTGGCGGAAACTGCCAAAATGTTTGGCCTGGAAGTCAGCCTGAAGAAAACTAAGGTCCTCCATCAGCCAGCCCCCCCACATCTCCATCGGGCACACAAAACTCAAAACGGTCACCAGTTTACCTATCTTGGCTGCACCATTTCATCAGATGCAAGGAACGACAACGAGATAGACAAGACTCGCCAAGGCAAATAGTGCCTTTGGAAGACTACACAAAAGAGTCTGGAAAAACAGCCAACTGAAAAACCTCAAAGATTAGCGTATACAGAGCAGTTGTCATACCCACACTCCTGTTCGGCTCCGAATCATGGGTCCTCTACCAGCATCACCTACGGCTCCTAGAACGCTTCCACCAGCGTTGTCTCCGCTCCATCCTCAACATTCATTGGAGCGACTTCATCCCTAACATCGAAATACTTGAGATGGCAGAGGCCGACAGCATCGAATCCACGCTGCTGAAGATCCAACTGCGCTGGGTAGGTCACGTCTCTAGAATGGAGGACCATCGCCTTCCCAAGATAGTGTTATATGGCGAGCTCTCCACTGGCCACCGTGACAGAGGTGCACCAAAGAGGTACAAGGACTGCCTAAAGAAATCTCTTGGTGCCTGCCACATTGACCACCACCAGTGGGCTGATATCGCCTCAAACCAACCAACTTTCCCTTGCAACCGTGTTTGCCTGTCCCGCATCGGATTTGTCAGCCACAAACGAGCCTGCAGCTGACATGGACATTACCCCTCCACAAATCTTCATCTACAAAGCCAAGCCAAAGAAGAAGAGAACTTGTTAGGAATACGAATTGCAGAGGGGCACCTAGCCTGTCTGGAACCTGGTAGGAATGTGGATTGCGGAGGAGCATGCGACCTCTCCATCTGGAACCTGATTGGAAGTCAACTCACCTGCCAATCAAGGTCAACCCTTGACCACAGGCAGCACACACCTGGTCATTGGCTCCTTTAATTGCATCATTGATACCTGGGCCAGACCCTCCAGCAGATGACACAAGGCCCACCACACATAAGCCACCTTTTTCTTTTCTTGTCAGGGATGAACCCAAGCTCCACTCCAAGTTGAGAACCATGGGCAATGCTGGAGGATCATTGGTAAAGTGTGCACAGGCAAAGGGTTGGAAACTAGTGTCCCTAGTTTAGATAAGAGCTGTGCCTGCCAGGAATATTAAGAGGTGGTGGGTATCTTTTTTTTTTTAAATTTTTTATTTTTCACACCATAAAACACGTTAGCCATGATATACACTTTTTCATTTTCACACATATACAGTGACTTTTTCTCTCCCCCCTCTTCCCTCCTCCCAAGCCACCCCACCACCCTCCCCCCCCTCATCCATTTTAGGTATACAATCTAGGTTGCATTAAGTCAGTCAGACAATGTCATTCAACAAAAATACACCAGAAATTCTACTGAGTCCATTCTTTTCTTTTCTTCTCCTTCCATCAACTTAGGTAATGTTTGTTCCCAGTAGGTTTTTGCTATTATGTTTAATGTAAGGCTCCCATATTTTTTTGAATATTTCAATATTATTTCTTAAACTATATGTTATTTTTTCTAATGGAATACATTTATTCATTTCTATATACCATTGTTGTATTTTCAAATTATCTTCCAATTTCCAGGTTGACATAATACATTTTTTTGGCTACGGCTAGGGCTATCTTAATAAATCTTTTTTGTGCATCTTCCAAGTCAATTCCAAATTCTTTATTTTTTATGTTACTTAGGAGAAAGATCTCTGGATTCTTTGGTATATTGTTTTCTGTTATTTTATTTAATATCTGATTGAGATCATCCCAAAATTTTTCTACTCTCTCACATGTCCAGATTGCATGAATTGTTGTTCCCCTTTCTTTTTTTAACATCGAAAACATCTATCAGATACTGTTGGGTCCCATTTATTTAACTTTTGCGGTGTAATGTATAGTCTGTGTAACCAATTATATTGTATCATACGCAGCCTCGTATTTATTGTATTTCTCATCGTTCCAGAACATAATTTCTCCCATGTTTCCTTTTTTATCTTTATATTTAAATCTTGTTCCCATTTTTGTTTAGTTTTACCATTTGTTTCCTCATTCTCCTTTTCTTGCAGTTTAATATACATATTTGTTATAAATCTTTTGATTAACATTGTATCTGTAATCACATATTCAAGGTTACTTCCCTCTGGTAAACTCAAATTGCTTCCTAATTTATCTTTCAAGTAGGATCTCAGTTGGTAATATGCCAGCGCTGTATCTCCAGTTATATTGTACTTATCTCTCATTTGTTCAAAGGATAAGAATCTACTTCCTGAAAAACAATTTTCTATTCTTTTAATCCTTTTTTTTTCCCCCGTTTTCTAAAGGAAAGGTTGTCTATTGTAAAAGGGAGTAGCTTATTTTGCGTCAATATTAGTTTTGGTAATTGATAATTTGTTTTATTTCTTTCTACATGAATCTCCTTCCATATATTGAGGAGATGGTGTAATACTGGAGAAGTTCTATGTTGTACCAATTTTTCGTCCCATTTATATGTGTTCAGGTATCTTTTCCCCTATTTTATCTAATTCTAATCTCGTCCAGTCTGGTTTTTCCCTTGTTTGATAAAAATCTGATAGGTACCTTAATTGTGCGGCTCTATAATAATTTTTGATGTTAGGCAATTGTAAGCCTCCTTGTTTATACCATTCTGTTAATTTATCTAGTGCTATCCTCGGTTTCCCCCCTCTCCATAAAAATTTCCTTATTATTTTCTTTAACTCTGAAGAATTTTTCTGTCAGTTGTATTGGCAATGCCTGAAGTAAGTATAGTATCCTTGGAAAAATGTTCATTTTAATACAGTTTATCCTTCCTATCAGTGTTAGTGGTAGCTCTTTCCAATGCTCTAAATCGTCCTGTAATTTTTTCATTAGTGGATAATAATTGAGTTTATATAGTTGGCCGAGATTTTTGTTTATTTGTACACCCAGGTATCTTATTGCTTGCATTTGCCATCTAAATGGTGATTCCTTCTTAAATTTTGAGAAATCCACATTATTCATAGGCATTGCTTCACATTTATTTACATTGATCTTGTAACCCGACACTTCTCCATATTCCTTCAATTTCTTATATAATTCTTTTATTGATAGTTCTGGTTCTGTTAAGTACACTATCACATCATCCACAAATAGACTGATTTTATATTCCCTGTCTTTTATTTTTATTCCTTTTATATTATTATCTATTCTTATCGATTCTGCTAGTGGTTCTATAGCTAGCGCAAACAATAATGGTGATAGTGGGCATCCCTGCTGCGTTGACCTGCTTAAGTTAAATTGCTTTGATACATGTCCATTTACTGTCACTTTCGCTAGCGGTCCCTTATATAATGCTTTAATCCAATTAATATACTTCTCCGGTAAACAGAATTTTTGCAATACTTTGAACAAATAATTCCATTCTACTCTGTCGAAGGCCTTCTCTGCGTCTAAAGCAACTGCTACTGCAGGTGCTTTATTTCCTTCTACTGCATGAATTAAGTTAATAAATTTACAACTATTGTCTGTTGTGCGTCTTTTTTTGATAAATCCAGTTTGGTCTAAATTTACCATTTTCGGTACCTGTTCTGCTAATCTGTTTGCTAATAGTTTAGCTATTATCTTATAATCTGTGTTTAGCAAAGATATTGGTCTATATGACGCTGGTGAGAGTGGATCTTTCCCTTGTTTTAGTATCACTGTAATTATTGCTGTTTTACATGAATCTGGTAAGTTTTGTGTCTCATCAATCTGGTTGATTACATCCAGGAGGGGCGGTATTAATAGGTCTTTAAATGTTTTGTAGAATTCTATTGGGAGTCCATCCTCTCCTGGTGTCTTATTATTTGGTAATTTTTTTTATTATCTCTTGTATTTCTACTGTTCCAAATGGTTCTGTTAATTTATTTTGTTCCTCTATTTGTAGTTTTGGTAGTTCAATTTTAGTCAAAAATTCATCTATTTTCCCTTCTTTCCCTTCGTTTTCAGTTCGGTATAATTGTTCATAGAATTCTCTGAAGTTTTCCTTAATTTCTTTTGGATTATATGTAATTTGTTTGTCTTTTTTCCTTGTTGCCAATACCATTTTCTTAGTTTGCTCTGTCTTAAGCTGCCATGCTAAGATTTTGTGTGTTTTTTCACCTAGTTCATAATATTTCTGTTTTGTCTTCATTATATTCTTCTCCACCTTATATGTTTGTAAGGTTTCATATTTTATTTTTTTTATCCGCCAATTCTCTTCTTTTAGTTGTATCTTCCTTTATTGCTAATTTTTTTTCTATGTTTACTATTTCCCTTTCTAACTGCTCTGTTTCCTGATTATAGTCCTTCTTCATCTTGGTTGCATAACTTATTATTTGTCCTCTAATGAATGCTTTCATTGCGTCCCATAGTATAAACTTATCTTCCACTGATTCCGTATTTACTTCAAAATACATTTTTAATTGTTTTTCAATAAATTCTCTAAAATCCTGTCTTTTAAGTAGCATGGGGTTTAATCTCCATCTATACATTCTTGGAGGGATGTCCTCTAGCTTTACTGTCAGTATTAAGGGTGAATGGTCCGACAGCATTCTCGCTTTATATTCTGTTTTTCTTACTCTATCCTGCATACAAGCTGATAACAAAAATAGGTCTATTCTTGAGTATGTTTTATGTCTAGTCGAGTAGTATGAGTATTCCTTTTATTTTGGGTTTTGTTTCCTCCATATGTCCACAAGTTTCATTTCTTGCATTGATTTAATTATGAATTTGGTTACTTTGTTCTTCCTGTTAATTTTTTTCCGTTTTATCCATATTTGGATCCAAATTCAGATTGAAATCCCCTCCTATTAGTATGTTCACTTGCGTATTAGCTACCTTCAAAAAGATATCTTGCATAAACTTTTGATCTTCTTCGTTAGGTGAATATATATTAAGTAGATTCCAAAGCTCCGAATATATCTGACATTTTATCATAACATATCTCCCTGCTGGATCTATTATTTCCTCTTCTATTTTAAATGGCACATTTTTGCTAATTAATATAGCCACTCCTCTTGCTTTTGAATTATACGATGCTGCTGTTACATGTCCTACCCAATCTCTAATTTCTTGTGCTCCAATTCAGTTAAGTGTGTTTCTTGGACAAATGCTATATCTATTTTTTCCTTTTTCAGTAAATTTAGTAGTTTCTTCCTTTTAATTTGGTTATGTATTCCATTAATATTTAAAGTCATATAGTTCAGCGTAGCCATTTTATATTTTGTTTATCTTCTCTTTCCATTTTTCCTATCATTACCTTTCCTCCTTTTCCATTTCTGTTTTCTTATTTTCAACTCTTTACCAGACAACATTCCTACAACATCCAACATTTTCCTTATTCTCCTATTTCAATCTTCTTTATCCCCAATCTCCCCTTCCCCTCCTGAGTTGTCCTTTATCCCTTGTCGGACAACCACATCTCCCCTCTCCATTTGGATTTGCGAATTCACTCGCAAGCGTCAACTGATTTTGCAGTGACCGCTCTTTTCCTCCACCCAGCCCCCCCCGAAAAGATTTCACTTTTCATATGTCACAAAGGTCACTCTTTTAATTCCCTCCTTATTCTCTCTATTCCATTACCTTCCCTTATTAATTCTTGTCTATACTATCTATGTTTTCCTCTAATTACAGATACTTTCACGTATGCTCATTGTCTCTATTCACTCTTATACCTCTTTACCCGCATACATATCAATCGTGATCATTTTTACTCTCATTACCCGTCTTCATCCCTCAGTCTATTTTTGTAATTGTTCTGCAAATTTTCTTGCTTCTTCTGGATCCGAGAACAGTCTGTTTTGTTGTCCTGGAATAAATATTTTCAATACCGCAGGATGCTTCAGTATAAATTTATACCCTTTCTTCCATAAAATCGCCTTTGCTGTATTGAACTCTTTTCTCTTCTTTAGGAGTTCAAAACTTATATCTGGATAAATGAAGATTTTTTGCCCTTTATACTCCAGTGGTTTGTTGCCCTCTCTTACTTTTTCCATTGTCTTCTCCAGTACCTTTTCTCTTGTAGTATATCTTAGGAATTTTACTACAATAGATCTTGGTTTTTGTTGTGGTTGTGGTTTAGAGGCCAATGCTCTATGTGCCCTTTCTATTTCCATTTCTTGCTGTAGTTCTGGACATCCTAGGGTCTTAGGGATCCACTCTTTTATAAACTCCCTCATATTCTTGCCTTCTTCATCTTCCTTAAGGCCCACTATCTTTATGTTATTTCTTCTGTTATAATTTTGCATTATATCTATTTTTTGAGCTAGTAGTTCTTGTGTCTCTTTAGTTTTTTTATTAGATTCCTCCAATTTCTTTTTTTAAGTCTTCTACCTCCATTTCTGCTGCTACTGCCCGTTCTTCCATCTTGTCCATTTTTTTCCCCATTTCTGTTAAGGTCATATCTATTTTATTCACTTTCTCTTCTGTGTTGTTTATTCTTCTTCTTAAATCATTGAATTCCTGTGTTTGCCATTCTTTAAATGACTCCATGTATCCTCTAACAAGAGCAAGTATATCCTTTACCTTGCCTTTCCCTTCATCTATTTCACTGTATTCTTCCTCTTCTTCCTCTGGGTTGGCCATCTGTTGTATCTTTGTTGCCCTTTCCTTCTCTTCTTTCTTGTTTCTATTGTCTTCTGTGGTCTCTTCTTGCTGCAGGTGTCTTTGCCGGCTGTGGAGATCGACTCCCCAGCTGGTCCCCCCTCCCGTCGGTGTGTTTTTTTTCATGCGCATCGAGGCTCTGTGAGCCATTGTTGTAGTTCTTTTTCTACCGACCTGAGGTAGCGGGCTCCTCTCTCCACAGCGGGCCTCTTCGGACAGGTAAGGCCTTCACCTTTTTCCTCCGTTGTCTTCTCTTCCTCTCTTCTTACTGTTGATTTTGATTTTTCTTCTTTTGTCTCCATCTTCTTTCCACCTTTATACTCACTTTTCTTTAACTTTTATTTCTGTGCCTTTGTATTTCTCTTGTTTTTCCCCGACTTTTCTGGAGAGGGCTGGAGTTCTCCGTCCGGCCACTACTCCATCACGTGACTCCTCCCGAGGTGGTGGGTATCTTGATTGTAAAGCCTTCTACCCACAAGTGTATCATTTAATCGGGTGAGTGTGTCTTTTACTGCTATTGCATCTCCCCTACACGTGTAAATAAATCTGTTCAATCAGCTGCTTTCAGACTCATTACTCTTGGGACCAGTCAAACCGGTTTTACACACACAACTGCTCATACTGCCCAAATACACCATGTGACCAATTAACCTACCAATCCAGAGGTCTTTAGAATGTGGGAGGAAACCCGTGCAGACAAGAAAATAAACTCTTTAGACAGCACTGGATTTGAACCAATGTCACTGATACTGTAACAGCATCATGCTAACTACTACACTATCTGTGCCACCATGATATAATGGATCAATATATCAATTCATGAAGCACATGCATTATCTTTACAAGTTACAGATTTTTTTTTAATATATATAAAGTGGACTGTGCTAATGGGGTATTAGCGGATGTGTTTTCTTTAAGAAAACAAAGACTTTGTTTTGTAAGATTACACTCAACATTAAAAGATCCAAAGCACCGATATGGTCCTTTGACTGACTCAAGATTCTCTAGCCCTACCTTTTGGAAATTAAACAAAATGCTAATTTATTTCCAAAACCTTCATGGCATCACAGCTTATCACTAATGGGGACCTCCTAGAAATCTGTAAGCCAAATGATGCTGTCTTTAGAACTGGAGAATGTTTGATGCATCAGGAAAATGCAATCAAATCTTGATTTGATCAAAATTATCTGTCATTGATCAACACAAGCCGAGATATCACAGGCTTCAAAGTATCTGTCAGTAGTCCAAAAAGCTGCAGGAATACAAAAGATTTTCAATGTTCCCGTGTTGTTAGTATTGAAAATTGTTCAATCTCTAGTTTGTTCGGGAAAAGCTTTTGTTTGTATACAAAATGAAACTCTAGATCAGAGCCCTGTGATACAAAATATCTCATTTTAGTCCCAGGAAATAAGCTGAAATTCCATCCTAAATGGAGTCTTAAAGGATTAAATGTCCAATTTATTAAGTTTACAGAGCAGCATAATGCAAGACTACAGTAATGCTTGTAGCTTTTAGACAGACAATAAGGCATCAAAAGTAGCAGGAAACTAATCTGAAATAATAAATCTGAATGGAATTGTCAGCAGTACATATTTGAATTTTTGCCTTTCTTTGAATTTCTTCTGCAAATTCAACAATTATCCGAGCTGTCATGTATTTCTATTAATCCAGTTATCATTCTCCTATCTTATATTGCCAGCATTCAGGACTCCAGGAACTTAATAATTGGAACTGATTAGCATCCCAACGATGGAGTCAATCTCATGATATGCTGTGCGAGTTGTGATAGACTGATACAAATCGAAGTAAATGTCTTCCAATTTGTAATATATCAAGTGATGGTAAAGCAGACCAGGAACCAATGGTAACAATGCCGCGAGTTTGACCCAACAAGTTTGAAGCAATTTGATTAGGATCACAGCAGGTTAATCAAAGACATCTTCACTTTTAATGTCCTCGCCAGCAATCCTGCTGTAGTGCATAAACATAGCATACAAATTATTTTTAAAAACAGCATATTCAAACAGGAATGCTAAATTTATTGATGTGATTTACTGAGCACAGCATGTTAGAGTAAATGTCACATTTTTATTTACTGCTAATGTCCAATATTTTCTTTCCAGCATATGGTTGAATCAGGCTTGGGAGACAATTATCCAGAATCCCCACAATCAGTTACCAACTAGTTACTTCTGCTCAAACAGGCTCATTAAAAATCACTCGTATGCAGGTTCTTCTGATGCATGTTACATACTGCTGTAACTTGCTGATGGACAGTGCTTGAAGTGGGCAGAAGCAGGAGGAGATCTTTTGTCAATCTCCATGAACTAAGCTGTGGTTTCAAAAGGAAAGGTGCAAGACCATTCAAACTTCTTCCAGCTAGACTCTGAAACAATGTACCTTGGAACTCAGAGACATGTGGTCCTGATTTCAGGCCTGCAGGAATTTCAGATCAGTACACTTAATTTGCACAACTCCTTTACTGTGTAGGCAATGTACCTTCTGTCAAGGTCTCAGCACACTTATTTCCACCGAAGCTGCACGAAACACAACTCAAGACATTGGGCAACTGTTGGATCAGCAAAAGCAAAGCTCTTATTTGTTTCCAGACCCACTCATTCTCCCAAACACAGAGCATTTCCCAAGCTCAGATGAGCAACATGCTGTCCATGATAACAAACTGGTATCCAGCACCTATAGGGATTGGTAAATGTCAGATAAATGAATTTTCTAGTTGTTTGAGATTGCATGTGCATTGATTGGTGAATTAACAGTGAGGCACATCAATGTTAAACTCCCACATTTTTACTTATTTATTTCCTGTAATTTTTTTTGCCTGTTGCTCAAGGCTGCCAGTGGCTTGAATGTCAGATAACAGGGATTTTGCTGCATAAAGGATCCTTTGAAGAAAGCTTCCACAAATTAATACTTCTGTGGAAAAATACTGTGGAGCTGCCATTATTTTTTATGTTATGAAATTATCCTTTTTAGATCAGGTATACTTGACTTAATTGTGGTAGTTTATTGTGAGGATTTCATAGATATGAAATTTTAGAGCATTTCAATTTTTTTCTGTAAAGTTTGCCAAAACATTATGCAATTTGAAAAAAAAGAGCAGCCAGAAGTGCCACACCTCATTTGTCCAAGGATGAAGAGATCACAGAGAGGAATCAGCTGCCCCTTGTAGAGACAAGGGTTCTCATCACAGAGAAAGGCTAATGCTTCCAGTCAGCTGGAAGCAAGGTGGGTGTGATTCACTGGAACAGAACAAAGCCTGGTTCAATTCTACATTGGGATCTATTATTCCTCCATGATGATCTGAATATTGGTGGAAATAAGTTAATTCCTCCTAACAATTGTTCCAGACTATTGTATGGTGGACTTTGAGAAAAATCCATGGTTGACTAAGGAAATTTTAAATTTAGACATATAGCACAGTAACAGGCCATTTCAGCCAACAAGTCCGTGCTGCCCAATTTACACCCTGTTAACCTACATCCCCAGTACATTTCGAAAGGTGGTAGGAAACCTGAGCCCACAGGGGAAACCCACGCAGTCACTGGGAGAACATATAAACTCTACCAGACAGCACTGGATTTTAACCCGTCCTGATCGCTGACGTCGTTAAGGTATCGCACTAGCCGCTATGCCAACCACATCGTCTGATGAGGAAAATGTCAAAGCAAACAAAATGGCAAAAGCTAGTGATAGACCAGAGGAATGGGAATTTTTCAGGAACCAGCAGCAGAAAATTAAAGTTCTGAGTGGAACAGGCACAGAAGAGGAGCTGAGGCCTGGAGCAGATCAGCCAGAATTATATTAAATGGTGTGGCAGGCTTGAAGGGCTGTGTAGTGTTCTTGTGCTGTGATCCAATCACGATCTGTGTCCGGTCATTGTTGAATTTCCTGTGATGTTAGTGAAATAGATTGCAAGAAAGTGGAAAGGGTCCCTGAAGAACCTTGCAAAGGTCATGTCAAGACAGTAAGCAAGTATTGTAGATCCTGTAGTATTGCCTGCTAAAGTGTGTGGTTACCTCAACTATTGCTCCTTAGTTAGCTCTAGTCCTGGGACTTCATATTTCTTTGAGCAGCTCTTCTTGTTCACCAGTTTTGTCCAAATGGCTGGCAACTTGTTGCTAATCCTTTATTCCCTTCTGTGAGAGTTTGAGATTTCAAACTTTAACATTCCTTTTATATACTCGTCATTTCCAACCCAATTTCCAGATCCAAGCTTCCAATACGATCAAGAAGCCTTCAGTGCCTGAGGCACTTTGGGAGCACCCCCCCCCCCCACCCCTTACCCTCAGTACCCTCTTGAATCCCAGTTCCAAAATCTGGTTCCCGTGAGCTAGTCTCCAGCTGCGGGAGTCTTTCATCTGCAAGTCGATAACAGTGGGTGGGTCCTTCAACTTCTGAGATTCTCGTTAGTCCACTGCTGTGGTTATCTCCCATGCTTTTCCTTCCCAATGGGGAGGGTAGGTGGTTTTTCTGCACGATTCTCAAGCCCTGCACCAGTCCAGTGCTGCCCCTGCCGTCTGCAACCCCTTTCACTGCCCAGTACAGGGGCCGCCACCTCTGGCACTCACCTCAATGGCTGCAGGTTTCTTTTTATATATAAAAAGCATATTATGCCCCTTTAACAGGCCCTTTGAAGCCTGTACACAACCATTGGCATCAGGACCAGGAAGCATAATAAAGGAGAGGATAGTAAAAGATGTCAAGTACACAGACATACAGGCACATGCCTCAGACTTTTTAAAAAGCTAACAACCAGATAAGGTCATAAACATCAAATTCTGGAAAAAGTCTTGTCTTTCTTTCAAAACATACCAGGGGTGTAGGTTAATTGGGTGTAAATTGGACAGCTCCTGCACTGTCTGAGTCTTTCCCTTCCCTCTCCTGACAGCCACCCATCTACCTGCCTCCTGAAATTTAGGAATAACTTCCTCCCCAACATTCTTGTCTACAATTACCTCTGCCTCCCCCCAAGATCCACAGTTCAACCAACTCTAGCTCCAGTTCCCTAACTCAGGTTGTGAGGAGCTGTAGCTGAATGGACCACCTGCAGGTGTAGTTATCAGGGACAAGTGTTATATCCTAGATTTCCCACGTCCCACAACCAGAGCACACCACTGCCCTGCCAGGCTCCATTACCTATATGTAATTAAAGCACTTAAATCACTTTGGCCTTACCTTTCTTTGTAGTCAGCTCAGCCTCTGCTTGCCAAAGCCTCAAAGTCCCACTCCTTCTCTAGGCCGGTCACTCACTGGGCTGTTTCTTTAGCAAGCACTCCTTTTTATTGGTCCTTGCTAATTTTCTCAATTACCCAATTAATCCTTCCCACAATAATCAATTAACAGCAGTCACCAGACTCTCCTGGCTGAAAGCCACCTCACTATCTGAACAACAAAGTAAACTGTCCTTCCCTTTTTTAATTCTACCGCCCGACCAACGTTACGCGCCTACGCACTAGGCCCTAATCTGACGTTAAAGATCAACCTTTAAAATTAAATAAATAAATATCAATCAATAAATATCAATAACTATTCATGGATTTACAATGACCCAAATTTGATGATATATGAAGTAGAGGGCAATGTGGGCTGTGAGACCAATGCAGACAGGCTTCAGGCGAGGCCTGATTTGGAGTATTGTATTCGTGCCACAGGAAAGATGTTGTCAAGCTGAAGAAGGTACAGAGATTTACATGGATGCTGCCAGGACTCAGGGGGTCACAGCTGTAGGGAGAGGTTGAGCAGACCAGAGCTTTATTCCTTGGAGTTCAGAAAGATGAGGGGTGATCTCATAGAGGTGTAGAAAATCATGAGAGGATAGGTCAGGTCAGTGGACAGAATCTTTTGCTTAGAGTTGAGGAATCGGTAACCAGAGGACATAGGCTTCAGATAAAGGGGAAGAGATTTCATAAGAACTTTAGGGGTAATTTTTTCACACAGAAGGCAGTGAGTATAAGGAATGCACTGCCAAAGGAGGTGGTTGGGAACCTCGTTTTAAGAAAAATTTGGACACGAGAAAGGCAGCAGTGAAGAGAGTGATGTGGGAGAAAGACGGAGAGACAACCGGCAAGAAGAGCAACAGCAGGAAGCACAACAGAGGAGAAGCCCAAGAGGGGAGGACCAGCAAGAAGATGCCCAACAAAGAGATGCAATGAGATCCATAGGAAAAACAGAAGAGACACAGACACAAAGAGAAGAAGACACAAACACAGGTACAGACACAGAAGAAGAAGACCAAGATCTTCACAGAGAAATAGAAGGTAAAACTGATGGACAAAGAGAAACAGAAGGAAAAATTGATGGACAGAATATAGATTTTTTTTTTAAGAACAAATGAGGTCATTAAAATAATGGTTATCATTAGACTTTAATGCAATTAAAAGGAAAATGAAAAGAACAGAAGATAAAATACAAAGGTTAGAACTGGTCATGACAGAAATAGGGAAAAGAGTGGAGAATGTGGAAGAGTGGGACAGTTGTAGAAATGGAAGTAAATGAATTAAGAGAAAAATTGGAAGAAAGTGACAAAAAATTAGAGATGTAAGAGTTGTTATCTCAGAAAATTGATATGTTGGAAAATTATAGTAGACAAAACAACATAAAAATAGTGGGCCTGAAGGAGGGTGAAGAAAGCACAGACATGAAGGAATTTATAAAAGGATGGATCCCAAAGGATCTAGGAACGACAGAAATACGGGAAGAAATAGAAATAGAAAGGGCTCACAGAGCACTAGCTCCGAAACCACAGGCACATCAAAAACCAAGATCCAAATACTAAAATTTTTGAGATATACCACAAGTGAAAACATACTGGAAGGGGCAAGGAATAAAGTTAGAGAAGATAATAAACCATTGGAATATAAAGGTCAAAAAATATTTTTTTACCCAGACATAAGTTTTGAACTCTTAAAGAGGAGGAAGGAGGAAGGAGTTTAATACAGTGAAAACGATTTTATGGGAAAAAGGATACAAATTCATGTTAAGACATCCAGCTGTGCTTAAAATATTTATACCCTGGGAGCAAAACAGACTGTTCTTGGATCCAGAGAAAGCCCAAAAGAATTTGCAGAATGTTTGCAGGACAGGAGAAGAGATGAAGAGGTGTAATAAGAATGAAGAATGGTGATAAAGTATATATTAAGATGTAAAAACAATATATATGTAAAGAACTAAAGAGGGAAAATAGAAGGGTGGAAAAAAGAGAGAGAGCTTTGTTATGTGTTTATATGTGTTTAAAAAAAAAGTGTTTTCTGGGGAGGGCTGGGGGGAAAGGGAAGAACCATCACTGCAAAATCAGTTGATGCTGCGAACAAGATCGCAATCCAAATGAAAAGGAGAGTTGTGGTTGCCTGGCAAGGGATAAGGGGCAACTCAGAAAGGGAGGGCACTTTTGGGGTTAAGGTATTAGAGGGTGTGGGAACTGTGGGGGTACTTTATGTCTTAAATGTGTTGTCATACGTTAAGTTTAATAAAAGAAAACTAAGAGATGAAAATGGGGTGGAGGTGGTGAAAAGGTGGAAAAGAAATATAAGCAAGATGTAAGATGGCCATGTTGAACTATATAACTATAAACATTAATGGAATACATAATCAAATCAAAAGGAAAAGGCTACTAAATTTATTGAAGAAGAAAAAAATAGATATAGCATTTTTACAGGAAACACATCTAACTGAAGCGAAATTAAAGAGAGACTGGGTAGGACACAAAGCTTGAGGTGTAGCCATACTATTTAACAAAAATGTACCAATTAAAATAGAGGAGGAAATATTAGATCCAGCAGGGAGGTATGTAAAGAAAAAATGTCAGATATACTCAGAATTTTGGAATTTGCTCAATATATATGCGCCTAACGAGGAGGATCAAAAGTTTATGCAAGATATTTTTTGAAGATTGCAGACACACAAGGAAAAATATTGATAGGAGGAGATTTTAACCTTAATTTGGACCCAATGTTGGATAAAACTGGACAAAACACAATAAGAATAAAGTAACCAAATTTATAGTTAAATCAATCTAGGAAATCAAACATGGATATATGGAGGAGGCAGCACCCAAGAGAGAAAGAATATTCATACTATTCGAGTAGGCACGAAACTTATTCAAGGATTGATATGTTTTTGTTGTCGGCCCATATGCAAGGGAGAGTTAGGAAAACTGAGTATAAAGCTCAACTACTATCAGATCATTCACCCCTATTATTAGTAATAGAACTAGAGGACATTCCACCAAGAACATATAGATGGAGGTTAAACTCCATGCTTCTTAAAAGGCAGGAATTTAGGGAGTTTATTGAATGCCAAATTAAAACATATTTTGAAATAAACCCAGGATCAATGAAAGATAAATTTATATTATGGGACACAATGAAAGCCTTCATTAGTGGGCAGATAATAAGTTATGTGACTAACATGAAAAAGGATTACAATCGGGAAACAGAGCAATTGGACAGGGAGATAGTAAGTACAGAAAAGGAATTAGTAAAAAGGGATGATATAATGAAAAGGAGAGAATTGGTGGACAAAAAAATAAAATATGAAACATTACAAACATATAAGGTGGAGAAGAACATAATAAAAGAAAAGCAAAAGTATTACAAACTGGGAGAAAAAACACATAAAATATTAGCCTGGCAACTTAAAACAGAACAAGCTAAAAGAACGGTATTGGCATCAAGGAAAAAGGACAAACAAATTACATATAATCCAATAGAGATTAATGAAAATTTAAAGGAATTTTATGAACAATTATACCAAATTGAGAATGAGGGAAAAGATGACAAAATAGAGGAATTTGTAGCTAAAATTGAACTGTCGAAATTGCAAGAAGAGGAACAAAACAAACTGATAAAACCATTTGAAATAGAGGAAGTACAAGATATATTAAAAAAGCTGCTGAACAATGAAACATCAGGAGAGGATGGATTTCCAATAGAATTCTATAAAACATTTAAAGACTTATTAATTTCTCCTCTCCTGGAAGTAATGAACCAAGTAGAAGAATCACAAAACTTGCCAGATTCATGTAATACAGCAATAATTACAGTAATACCAAAGACGGGGAAGGGTTAATTAACACCAGCACCATATAGACCAATATCTCTACTTAACTCAGATTATAAGATAATAGCAAATTATTAGCAAACAGATTGGCTGACTGTGTACCAAAAATAGTAAAACAAGATCAAACTGGATTTATTAAGAAAAGACAAACAGTGGAGAATGTCTGTAAATTTATTAATCTAATTCATGCAGTTCAAGGAAATAAGAAACCGACAGTGACTGTTGCTTTAGACACAGAAAAAGCTTTTGACAGAGTAGAGTGGAACTACTTATTTAAATTATTAGAGAAGTTCAGTCTACCAGGAAAATATATAAATTGGATTAAAGCATTGTATAATGGACTGTTGGCAAAAGTAGCAGTAAATGGATATGTATCGAATCAATTTAAATTAAGTAGGTCATCTAGACAGGGATGTCCACTATACCCCTCATTGTTCACCTTAGCAATAGAACCTTTGGCAGAACTGATAAGAATAGAAAATAAGATAAAAGGGATAAAAATAAAGGAGAATAAAATTAGCTTATTTGCAGATGACATTATAGTATACTTAACAGAACCAGAGATATCAATAAAAGAATTACATAAGAATTTGAAGGAATATGGAGAAATATCTGGGTACAAGATCAACGCAAATAAAAGTGAAGTGATGCCAATGAGTAACGCAGATTATACAGAATTTTAAAAAGAATCTCCATTTAAATGGAAAGCACAAGCAATCTGATACCTAGGGATCAGGTTAGATAATAACTTAAGCCACTTGTACAAACTAAATTATCAGCCACTAATAAAGAAATTGCAGGAAGACTTAGAACATTGGAAAGAACTGCCATTAACGTTGATAGGGAGAGTGAACTGCATTAAAATGAACATGTTCCCAAGGATACAATACTTATTTCAAACATTATTAATTCCCTTAACAGAATTTTTAAAAATGAATTAAAGAGAACAATAAGGAAATTCTTGTGGAAAGGGAAGAAGCCAAGGGTGGCATTAGATAAATTAACAGAGAGGTATAATCAAGGTGGTTTGCAGTTACCAAATTTTAGAAATTATTATAGAACCGGTATTTATCAGATTTTTACCAGAGGAGGGAAAAACCAGACTGGACTAAGATAGAACAAGATAGCATAGGCGAGAAGGTACTGGAAGATATACTTTATAAGTGGGATGATAAACTGGTGCAATATAAAAACTCACCATTACTGCATAATTTACTTAATACATGGAAGATGATCCACTTAGAAAGAAAAAAAAAACGAATGACCAAATACCAAAATTATTATTGATGCAAAATCCGCTAATTCCTTTTACAATAGACAACATTTCCTTTAGAGAATGGGAGAGAAAAAGAATCAAAAGAATAGAAAATTGTTTTTTGGGAAATAATTTATTAATGTTTGAACAGTTGAAGTACAAATATGGAATAACTCATGGTAAAATGTTTGCATATCATCAATTGAAAGACTTAAAGGATAAATTGGGAAACAACTTGAGATTACATGAAGGAAGCAACTTTGAATATGTGATTACAGACACAATGATAATTAAAATATTTATAGCAAACATGTACATTAAGCTATAAGATAAGGAGAGTGATGAAATAAACTATAAACCTAAGCTGAAGTGGGAAAAGGAATTAAACATAAATATAAAAAATTAATTATGGGAAAAGTTATGTTCTGGAACTATGAAGAATACAATAAACACAAGGTTACATATGATACAGTATAATTGGTTACACAGGGTATATAATCACTCCTCAAAAATTTTAAAAATGGGACTCAACACTATCAGATAGATGTATTCGCTGTGGGAAGGAAATGGGAACAACATTACATGCAACAGTCTCAAGATTCGGGGGAGTAGATTTAGGACAGAGATGAGGAAAAATAGTTTTTCCCAGAGAGTAGTGAATGTTTGGAATTCTCTAACCAGGGAAGTGGTTGAGGCTGCCCCATTAAACATATTTAAAATTCGATTAGATAAATTTTTACATGATAGAGGAATTAGGGGATATGGGGAGAAGGCAGGTAGGTGGAGTTAGGTCATAAATTAGATCATCCATGATCTTATTGAATGGCGGAGCAGGCTCGATGGGCCATTTTTGGCCTACTCCTGTTCCTACTTCCTATGTTCCTATGTGTGAACGTGAATACGTTTTGGGAAGAACTAAATCAGATAATAAATAAAATTATAAAAAATAGCATACCAAAAGAACCAGATATGTCTTTTAAATAACATAAGAGGTAAAGAATTAGGCCTTAAATTGGACAAAGCACAAAAAAAATTCATTATGATAGCCTTAGCAGGAGCAAATAAATGTATAATGTCAACTTGGAAAATGGAAGAGAGCATAAGCATACATACAGCAATGGTACATGGAAATGAATAAATGTATTCCATTGGAAAAAATAACATATAATTTAAAAAATAAAGTCACAATGTTTGAACAAATTTGGGAACCATACATGGAACATATCAGAGAGAGCTTGCCTAGGACCTCCATCCCCTAAAATGAAAATGATAAGATGACAAAACGACGAGATTCAGTGTGTAATAAATAGATGACGCATTTTTCTTGTTTATTTTCCTTTGTGTGAAGATATTGTTTTATGGTTTTATTGTATTGTATATTTTGAATATTTATGGGTTTTGGGGGTGAGTAGAGGGGAGGGAGGGAAAGGGGGGGAAAAATGAGAAAAAGTCACCATCTGAATATATGTTCCAATCTTCTATTTTTGCTATAATTTAGATGACCCCACATTTTCCACACTGCATCTCACCTGCCTGTCCTTTCCCATTCACTAGCATATTTATATTAGAGTGAGAGGGCCACACAGCATAGAAACAGGGCCTTAGGCTCCACCCACATTAGACAGTGTAAATTTAATGAGAAACATTTGTACATATTTTGGTTGACATGATTCACAGTGTGAAAAATTTTTAAAAAGAACAATTTGGACAGATACATGGATAGGATGGGTTTAGAGGGATATGGGCCGAACTCAGGCAAGAAGGTCTCGTGTGGGTGGAGCCTAAGCCCCTGTTTCCATGCTGTGTGGCCCTCTCACTCTAATATAAATATGCTAGTGAATGGGAAAGGACAGGCAGGTGAGGTGCAGTGTGGAAAATGTGGGGACATCTAAATTATAGCAAAAATAGAAGAATGAAACATATATTCAGATGGTGAGAGATTGATAGGTGCCTGTGTTCAAAGTGACTGGATATCCCTTTGCACAAGTCATTGAAAGTTAACATATGGATTCAACAGGCTATGGCATTCATGTTTAACAACAAACAGCAGGGGAAGATAAAGAATGATAAAATTTTTGAGGTGGAGGATCAAACTCTCCACAACTATGATTTTCCAGGAAAGCTCAATGAGCCCCCAGCTGCCCTATCCCAAGGGACATGTGCCAGTGCCCAAATGGACCATCTCAAAACCTTCCCCAATGACCTCTGCCACCGCAGTGTCATGAGATTTTTCCACTTCATCAAATCTCGTAATCTCGTAATACTCCATCGGGGAGGTCAGAGACATGACTATGGACTGTCAGGTCTGTGTGGAATGCAAACTGCACTTTTAACCACCAGATAAAGCACACCTGGTAAAAGCTGCACAGTCTTTTGAACACCTGAGTACAGATTTCAAGGGCCCCATTCCCTCCACTGACTGCAATGTGTATTTCCTCATGGTCATCAATGAGTCTTCATGTTTCCCCTTTGCCATCCCCTGCCCGAACATGACCACCACCACGGTCATCAGTGCACTGCACAAGTTTTTACCTTATTCTCGTATCTGTCATACATCCACAGTGACCAGGGGTCCTCATTCATGAGCGATGAGCTGCGCCAGTATCTGTTGGCCAGAGTTATTGCCACCAGCAGGACCACTATATAACACCCAGATAGAGAGGGATAACACCACCGTGTGGAAGGCCATCCTCCTTGTCCTTGACCATAGGGCTGCCAATCACTCACTGGCAGGAGGTCCTTTCCGAGGTGCTCCACGCAATGAGGTCATTATTGCGTACTGCCACCAATGCTACGCCTCACTAACAAATTTTCTCCTTCCCCAGGAAGTCTCCCTTGGGACCATCATTCCACCCTGGTTGATGTCTCCAGGGCTGGTCCTGCTACGGAAAGAATGTAATGGGCCATAAAACTGACCCATTGGTCAAAAGGGTCCAGCTCCTCCATGTGAACCCCCAATATGTGTACGTGGCCTATCCAGAAGAGTGCGAGAAAAATTTCCATCCAGGTCCTCACACGCACAGGGGCACCCGATCAGCATACCCACCAAAGAGCATCCCCCCCTTGATTGGACACATACTACATACCATTGCTCCCTAACCCCTTCCCACCCCAGTCTCTCCAATCAAGTCGGCACACCCCCAGCAGGTCGACAGTACTGGAGGTTCAGGATTCCACAATGGCCTCAGCTGCAGCACAGCAACTGGCTCTCTGCTGGTCACAACGGAAGACCAGGCCACGGACGACTTATAACCTGTAAGACTTTGTGCCCCACAAAGCTGGATAAAATAAAAAAATCAAGGGATGAATGTGGTGAACTTCTGTACACTCATTAATCTGGCTCCGCCCCATTCTGCAACTGTACCCATGGCTCCTGAACCTGTATAAAGGCTCCAACACCATAAATCCTGGGACACAGCACAGGATGACCTTCAGGTTTACTGTCACTCAAAGCTTATTGTTCTGTAACTCCAGTCTTTTGAGTTATTGATAGTGCATCATGCCTGTCCAACAGATTGGAAACAGTCTTCAAGAGGCAAATGTGGATGTGTCAATGACTACTGTCCACAGACTTCATGAACAGAAATATAGACTCTATATATTGCCAGATACAAACCTCTAGTTAGCCACAGAAACAGGATGGCCAGATTCAGTTTGCCAAGAAGAATTTATATGAGCCTGCAGAATTCTGGAAAAAAGTCCTGTGGAAGGATGTGACCAAGATTAACCTGTATCAGAATGATGGCAAGAGCAAAGTGTGGAGGTGTAAAGGAACTGCCCAAGATCTAAAGCATATCACCTCATGGTGGTGGGGGTGTTATGGCCTGGGCATGTAAGGCTGTCACAAGTACTGGTCACTTATCTTCACTGATGATGTAACTGCTGATGGCAGAAGCAAAATGAATCCTGAGGTGTCTAGAAACATCTTATCTGCTCAAGTTCAAGCAAATGCCTCCAAACTCATTGGACGGTGCTTCATCCTACAGCAAGACAATGACCCCAAACATACTGCTAAAGCAACAAAGGAATTTTACAAAAAGCTAAAAATTGGAAAAGGGTCAGCAATAAATAGCAATAGCGGGCAATTTTTAAACAATGTTGTAAAGTTGGTAGCACTTTCGTGTAAAACTTTTAAAGACTGTGGGTAAAAAGCAATGGCGGACCTGTCCTCCCAGAATGCCATGCGGCAGAGTGAGGGCTATATGTACTGAGCACTCATGGAGAGGTTTCTCTGCCCCACACCATTCTGGGAGGGCAGGTATAAATTGTGCATGAATGTGCTACCAACTTTCCCACAGTTTACAAATTGTTCTTTGGCTTGGCTTCGCGGACGAAGATTTATGGAGGGGGTAAAAAGTCCACGTCAGCTGCAGGCTCGTTTGTGGCTGACCAGTCCGATGCGGGACAGGCAGACACGATTGCAGCGGTTGCAAGGGAAAATTGGTTGGTTGGGGTTGGGTGTTGGGTTTTTCCTCCTTTGCCTTTTGTCAGTGAGGTGGGCTCTGCGGTCTTATTCAAAGGAGGCTGCTGCCCGCCAAACTGTGAGGCGCCAAGATGCACGGTTTGAGGCGTTTTCAGCCCACTGGCGGTGGTCAATGTGGCAGGCACCAAGAGATTTCTTTAGGCAGTCCTTGTACCTTTTCTTTGGTGCACCTCTGTCACGGTGGCCAGTGGAGAGCTCGCCATATAATACGATCTTGGGAAGGCGATGGTCCTCCATTCTGGAGACGTGACCCATCCAGCGCAGCTGGATCTTCAGCAGCGTGGACTCGATGCTGTTGACCTCTGCCATCTCGAGTACCTCGACGTTAGGGGTGTGAGCGCTCCAATGGATGTTGAGGATGGAGCGGAGACAACGCTGGTGGAAGCGTTCTAGGAGCCGTAGGTGGTGCCGGTAGAGGACCCATGATTCGGAGCCGAACAGGAGTGTGGGTATGACAACGGCTCTGTATACGCTTATCTTTGTGAGGTTTTTCAGTTGGTTGTTTTTCCAGACTCTTTTGTGTAGTCTTCCAAAGGCGCTATTTGCCTTGGCGAGTCTGTTGTCTATCTCATTGTCGATCCTTGCATCTGATGAAATGGTGCAGCCGAGATAGGTAAACTGGTTGACCGTTTTGAGTTTTGTGTGCCCGATGGAGATGTGGGGGGGCTGGTAGTCATGGTGGGGAGCTGGCTGATGGAGGACCTCAGTTTTCTTCAGGCTGACTTCCAGGCCAAACATTTTGGCAGTTTCCGCAAAGCAGGACGTCAAGCGCTGAAGAGCTGGCTCTGAATGGGCAACTAAAGCGGCATCATCTGCAAAGAGTAGTTCACGGACAAGTTTCTCTTGTGTCTTGGTGTGAGCTTGCAGGCGCCTCAGATTGAAGAGACTGCCATCCGTGCGGTACCGGATGTAAACAGCGTCTTCATTGTTGGGGTCTTTCATGGCTTGGTTCAGCATCATGCTGAAGAAGATTGAAAAGAGGGTTGGTGCGAGAACACAGCCTTGCTTCACGCCATTGTTAATGGAGAAGGGTTCAGAGAGCTCATTGCTGTATCTGACCCGACCTTGTTGGTTTTCGTGCAGTTGGATAATCATGTTGAGGAACTTTGGGGGACATCCGATGCGCTCTAGTATTTGCCAAAGCCCTTTCCTGCTCACGGTGTCGAAGGCTTTGGTGAGGTCAACAAAGGTGATGTAGAGTCCTTTGTTTTGTTCTCTGCACTTTTCTTGGAGCTGTCTGAGGGCAAAGACCATGTCAGTGGTTCCTCTGTTTGCGCGAAAGCCGCACTGTGATTCTGGGAGAATATTCTCAGCGACTATTTATTGCTAGCACTTCTCTCTCTCTCTCTCTCTTTCCCCCACTGCGACTTTCCCATGACAAAGTTTATACATTCATTTTAATCTTTTCTTTCTTTCACGATCTTTCACACACAAAAACTTGCATCATTTCTGCCCTAGATTGCAACTCTCACTTTCACACTAGGCTAATTGGAACACCAGCATCTGTAGATGTCAGGGATTGCAGTCGGGGTCGAGTCAGTCAGTCCCCAGTGGGAAATGAAGTCATTTCACGCTGGCATTCGGACTAATTTGGTTTCACATTTGACCCTTATCTTGCCAATTACCTGTTAATTTCTGGGATGAGATGCAAATGTGAAAGGGGCTATAGACATCTAAGTGTTATTTTCGTCACTGTTCATTCTGTTTGAATTCTATTTCCATGGTCACACATGGAGCAAGATATTAGCTTAATTTTGTCCCACTGTGACTAAACACGAGGTCAGAATCTCCATTTGTTTGGTTCAACTGAAGGTCCCTACAAACTTACAGGAGTGTAGATGTAGACCAAGACTCCATGATGTATGGCTATGGTACAAAGGATTTGATACCACTCTACTGACTATCTCACATTCACCTGTCATAATTCTGGCAGTGGACCAGAGAGCTGATTAAACATCCATCACATCCATCGCAATGGGCAAGTTCAATTCCCTCAAAGTGAGGCATCTGATGAAATAGTCTATCAGCATATTAGGAGAACACGCTATCTTGAGGGAGGATTCAGAGTAGTTCTATAAATCCACAGTTCTTCTCAGTGAATCGAAGATCCCATCCATTTTAAAGTAGATAATGGCATTGTGCAACTGCATTATTGGTGTAACATAAGAGGCAGAATGGATGCAATTAGTTAAATATGCATCACTAGATTTATTAAAAATTTTAAGAAAATATCAGACATCATGTCAAAGCTGAAATTCCTTGAAGATTTGCCAAATCCACATTGATCCCTTTATCTCAAGGCAAGTACAACAGATAACTACTTTGAGGGTTATTTGAAATTGGTTGCAGCTTGCCAAATGTAATCTCAGTGGGATTTTCTTGATCAAATTTCTATGGCACATACATATTCTGTGAATGTAAACAGTCTCAAGGGCAGTAATTAGGCATAGCCACTTGAATGAGGGTGGCCGCCTGTCCAAGATGTGTACAGAAACAATAGGTTAAAATTAAAATTCAGGGAGTCCAGGTTTCCCCTTGGAATGTAAACTTGGTTTTCAAGAATATTCACTCAAGAAGGACAGACCATACGGAAAAGATAAGCATGTAAGCCTGAGGTGCACTGATGCCACACTACAGTGAACCTAGACCGGCCTGTCATCCAAGACTTCCCGTAAGCTTGTAATATGTATGCCAATACACAGTGAGAGGCTGCTTGATGCACAAAAAATGTCTTGCATTTTCTAATAAGTTACTTATTTTGCTAACTGCAAATTTTCATAAACAAGCTAGAAGCATCATGTCGATTAAATGCTGAAATCAGTATTCGAAGATATGATTAGCCAACGCATCTCATTACTATCCCCAAGCAAATGCGTCAGGGGAAATGTCTTGAAACGCTCTAAAGCTTGCAATTCACTGAAGAATAATTGTGCTTTGTGCTGGATTGTGGCTGTATTTTCTACTCATTTTTAAAAATGACACAGAGACACTAGGCAATTACCCCAAGTGCTCCAGAAGCCCACTCACATTGAATAGGTGGCACGTAACTTTAAACAAAAGCTCCTTTCACCTTTGCAGGATGCATTGTACAATAAGAAAAATAACAAGTCCTTTGCTGTTTATGCTTCAACTACATTTAAGATAAGTTGTGGCTTTTAGGTGAAAGGGGCTGCATGAAAACTGCAGAAGCACTGAACTGGATGATTACAACTTCATAATCTTTACAGACAGGTTGATGATTCAGTGAAAAGCACTGGATCAACACTCAAAGACCAAAGTCTTATTTATTTAGTTTCCTTCATCATTCTATTTGAGGGGGGGGGGGGGGGTTTCATGATTCATTTTTAACGACTCCTTTCCTTTGCTTCCTCTTCTCACAGGATGAGCAGATGAAAAGTTATGGACCTGAAACATTGAGTCAGTTCCTCTACCCACAGATACACCCAAGGCTGCTCCATTTTCAGATTTCTGTTGTCCAAAATATCTTGATGTTGGATGAGGAAAGTTGAGCCTGGATTTACACATCAATAGCCCCTTTAACACTTGCGTCCCACTAAATTGGCGGTTCGTGTCCTGGGATAAGAATGGGGGGTTTGGCTTTTCACACTTGGCCACTCCTAATTGGGACACTGAACACTTTCACACTTGTAAGGATCCATCCCCTGGGTTAGGACTGTTCTACCTTCTACTGGTGATGTCATGACGCATCGAGTGATGGTGGACCTGCCCTAAATCCTGATCAATGTTTTATGATATTATATTTAAAAAAAAATAATCATGCCTAATTATAACATAATTAAGCTTTTGGTTCAGCACAGTATGAGCCCTTCAGCCCCTGATGTTGTTATGCCAACTAATATAAATCTTTATAAGGGACTGAGGGAACATGTTAGCAATAGCTGACAATTTTTAAATAGTGTTGGAAAGTTTGTAGCATTATAGCGCAAAATTTATACTGAATGGGAAAGTTGTTAGCACTAACACATACAATTTATAAATACCATGGGAAAAGCAATGGCAGACCTGACCTCCCAGCATGCCGTGTAGCAGAGAAAGGACTGTGTGCACAGCTACATGCACAGAGCATTCATTGAGGGGTTTGTTTGTTGCACGGTATGCTGGGAAGTCAAGTCTACCATTGCTTTTTCCCACGGTCTTTATAAATTGTGGACTATAGCGCTACCAATTTTCCCACTGTTTAAAAATTGTCTGCTATTCCTATTTATTCCCATTTATTTCCTCCCTCTCTCTCTCTCTCTCTCTCTCTCTCTCTCTGTGCGACTTCCCCAATGCAAAGTTTACACCTTCATTTTAATCTTTTCTTCCTTCACTATCCTGCACTCACACAAAAATTGGAGTCATTTCAATCCAACAATGCAATTGCCCATTCTACATTTGCCTACTAGGGGTCAAGGCTGTCTATCCCCAGCATGAGATGACGTCATGTGACACCGGCGTAGAGAAGAATTTCCTTTCACCACTATACACTTTAAAGGCCGATTGGCCGTTAATTACTGGGACCACTTGCAAGAGTGAAAGGGGCTAATGATAGTTCCAGGAACACGGTTTGTAAATGGAAATGGCCAATATGCAGTGGAGGAAACAAGTCACCTTGCATCCAAGAGGGCATTTTATCTGCTTTCACATCACTGGGTTCTCTCACACTAAGATAATACCAGAAAGAAAATAATGAAGGCAATGAGTATGATATTGTGACGGTATTGTGTGATTACTGAGAGTTGTTAATGCAGCTAAGATCATCTTGCAAACGAACCTCCCCTCCACCAACTCAGTCTATACCTCCCACTGTAATTGGTAAAGATTACCACCACTAACTTGACCTCTGTTGATGACTAACTCGGCTGAAAGGTTTGAAGGATATCCACACACAGTGGAGCAGATGAAAGACGAAAATGCAAAGAAAAGTGCACTTTCCTCCGTACTCTTCTCCTCAATAACAACAGGATATTTTATAATTTCATTATCATTGAAAAAAGATATCTTAACTCAAAATCAACATGTCCGTGCTGCAGATCACAGGCCTGCCCCAGTTTTCCCTAAATCTACGATTCCTCCTTTTGTGATTTAAGCACCCAGTTGAAATAGGTCCAGGTCACAGATCCATATCCAAGGAATGGTCTAGTGTCCACATTCAGGAATTTTGTTGTGGCGAATTGGAAAGTATCGTGGAAATGTTACTGTAGGTTTTCAACCTGTGGAGGGTTTTAACCTCTGAGTCCTCACAGGCATAGCCAGTGCAGATACAACCGAACAGTAGAGGATTTTTACACTCACCTTCAAGGAAAAGCAGACGAAGGTGGAACATTTTAAAATAGAAATGTTACAGGAATTGGAGGAAACACCATGGGACCTGCACAAGATGGATAGCAGCTTGGTTTTCCATCAAGGGTGGGGGAGGGGGAGGTGGAGGTTTGCCGTGTTAGAATGACAATGGTTCTATGGGCCAGTAGCCCTTTCTATCACAGTCTATATTTGGATGGGTTTGCTCAGGAAAATCTGGGCCATCCCTCTTATTTATTTGAGCTTGTCTGAAATCTGACTTAATGGTTCAAAAACATGCCCAGGATAATGCTTAGAATCTCCTGATCTCTTCAACCAGTGGAACAATCCTTTTCTCTTCAGAAGATTTATTTCCAATTCACCCCAAGAAATAAGCCCACCTTATCAGATCTTACCTTCCTATTAAAATGTGCTGGCTAAATGATGAATTAATCAAAGTATACTGTGCTGCAGAAACTCTAACTGGGAAAATAACTGAATGTCACAAATTTAAAGGCAATTTTAACCTCTTGCAAATGCGTAGAACTGCTCTGCAAGCCTTGGAAGCTGGCTTAAAAAATTACAGTAAGGAAAGAGAGAAAAAAAACACTATAAAAATGCATTCAGTTAAAGCTCATGTACCATTCCCATTACAGATCTCAGTTTGTCAGTTTAACCACACGCAGAATTGTTTATGACACTCTCCTCTTTTTTTATAGCTCCCAGCTTGTTAACAATTTTGCAGACTCAGGCCCAAACGTCTGCAATAATGAAGGAACTGTGAGCCACATTTGGGAACAATTGTATTCTGGAAGATATATCACAAGAGAAAATTCCATTTATATAACACCTTTCAGAATATCTCAGTATATTTAAGAGAGAAAGCAATATTTTTGAAATGTAAATGTTGTTGATTCATTGGAGAACCTGCAGTCAATTTGGTCACAGCAAGCTGCCACAACCAGCAATCTGATTTACAACATGAATTCAACATTTGGGGTGGCATGACTGGTGTAGTGGTTAGTGCAGTGCTGTTACAGCACCAGCAATCAGGACCAAGGTTCGAATCCCGCGCTGTCTGTAAGGAGTTGATACATTCTCCCTGCGCCTGCGTGGGTTTTCCCTGGGGGCTCCAGTTTCCTCCCGCTGTTCAAAACGTACTGGGGGTATAGGCTAATTGGTGTAAATTGGGCAGCACAGACTCGTGAGCCAAAATGGCGTGTAACCGTGCTGAAGGCCTAAATTTAAAATTTCAATTTAGAAATGACATTAAGGCTTATTTTTTGTAAATGACATATGGTCTGTTAATCTGCTTGGAAGAGCAGACAAGCTTTGGTCTATCAGGCCAATTTGTTCCAGGTTCATCCCTCCACTCAACTACACTTTCTGCTGTGTCCTCCTCCACCCCTGCCCATCTCCACACTAACCTGGGCTGGATGCGGTTCATTTCCTCAGCTTTGGTAAGTATAGGGTTACATTCAGCATGGTGACGGAGGGACCTGGCAAACAGTAACAGCCCAGTTTTTCACCACTTTATAATCCATTACCTTCCATTGTCTTCATTTCATAAGGAACATTAGTCTGACATCGGGGCAGGGAGGAGGGAAGTGTCTGGGCTGCTGGAGAGACAGCAGTGAGGAGACACCTGAGCTGAAGGATGGACAGCATCAAAGGAGCATCCAATTCGATGGAGTGAAGGTGCTAAGAGAGCATCCATTCCGACAGAGACACAGAGCCGAGGGAATGCCCCATGTCGATAGAGGACACTACTGAGAAAGGGTTGGTCCATGGAGGGGCACTGCCAAGAGAAAATGTGGACCAACATATAGACAGCTCCAAGGAGCACATGGGTTGAGAGAGAGAAAGCACTGATGAATTGCTGTTGATTAATCTGCACCTTCCAAATCCAACAAGGAACAGATATCCAGACTCAGGCCACATCACAAGGATTCTTTTTGAGATCAAACAATAACATTAGGAGGATTTGCAAATTAATAGCAGTTTATATGGTTTAATCTTGTCTAATTATTAAATATATTAAAATATTGGAGTAACTATAAACTTTTCAAGAAACTAAAGTAAAAACAATTTACCTGCTTCCTCCTAATCTACAGGTCAGAGATATCCCTACTAATGAGAGGGCTCTTCAGATATAGGCCAAGTGCATGGTTTGGGAGCTGAAAGCCTTGGCTTAATACAGTAAAACCCCTGGTATCTGGCAGCTATGGAGATTGGCAGATGCCAGGAAAGCAAATTTTCCGGTTGCTTGAGATTGTATGTTGCATGGATTAGCGAACAAACCGCTAGGGGTCTCCAATTCTAAACTTTCATTTTTTTTTAAACTGTTTATTTTCCACAATTTTTTTTTGCCAGTTGCTTGAATTCCAGATATTGGGGATTTTACTGTACTGGCGAATGCCAATAAAGTAGGTGGAACATGAAATCCAACAGCGGAGCAGAATGACAGAAGCAGTATCATTCATCATTCAGCTTGTCCAGGACTCACGTAAGACCAGGTCCTACTTGGTGGTGGGAGGAAAGATCTGCAGTTGAATGCTAAGCATATCCTAACCCAACAAAATTCAGAAAGACCTCAAAATAAATGCAAATTCCCTCCTTGTCTTTAATATAAAAGATTAAACCACAGTTTCTTGGTGGGTCTTTACAAGTTGCCGTGTGAAGTTAATAATATTAAACTAATTGTTAAATCAACAGTAATACAAGTACAGTTGTCTCTCAACTTACGATGGGGTTACATTCCGGCAAATCCATCCTAAGTCGAAAAAAAGTAAGTCTGATAAAGAATACCGTGCCTACCATTTCTTTATCATTAAATTTTGAATACAGTACCTTTATTCCACACTGAAAAAACACATTAACGTACATGACTGAACGCACACTGGGCGTGAAAAATGTGTGAGTTGAGAGTATGCTGTACAATACTCTCACGTAATGCTACCATTGCCCAGAATCACAAGAGAGGAGCGTACCACGTATCACAAGTGCGGAAACAGATTGGAATTCAAAATTGAAAGAACGGATTCGAACCATCATAACTTAAAAAAATTGTAAGTTGTCAGTAGGGGCACGCCTGTATACACAGATAAGACAGATACAGAAGGATAATATATTAGTGGATACTACGCACAGTTAAAAGGTGTCATTCATTAATCATTGAACTGCACCCTTTTGCTCTTTGGTTCCATATATGCTCCAGTACAACAAGCAATTAAAATTAGTACTGATTTTTTGACAGAACGACCTTCAACTGTAAGTGGGGAAACTTTAGCTTTCCTAAGCTAGGTACTGTGTTTTAATTTTCATCCTTTATTGTGAAAAAATACTAACATTATAATCAATAAACATGATGATGGGGGTGGGCTTTTTATATTAGCCATGATATATCATGTTAAATTTTAAATATAAAAACTTGTGGTATGGCTGCAAGCGGAAGGGGTAAATTTGGAAAAATTGGAAACATGTTAGTCATGAATGAAACACAATAGGCTGCAGATGCTGTGATTGTAGTAAAAATACCAAAATGCTGGAGGTAGGAGGAAATCAGCTAGTCTTTTCATCATCTATAGGAGACCATACGACGATAGAACCATAGAATATGACAGCACAGAAAAAGGCCTCTTCAACCCTTCTACTCTGTCCAGACCATTTTTTTTTTGCCTAGTCCCACTGACCTGCACCCAGTCCATTGCCCATCATACCTCTCCCATCCATGTACCTGTCCAAATTCCTCTTAAATGTTAAAATTGAGCTCGCATTCATCACTTCAGCTGGAAGCTTGTTCCACGCTCCCACCACTCTCTGTGTGTAGAAGTTCCCCCTAAACTTTTCCTCCTTTCACTCTTAGCCCATTTACTTACCCTCAGTGGAAAAAGATGATCTATGTTTACTTTGTCTATCTCTCTCATAATTGTAAGCACCTCTATCAAATCTCCCCTCATTCTTCTGTGCTCCAGGGAATGAAGTCCTAATCTGTTTAACCTTTCCCTATAGCTCAGTTCCTGAAATCTGGGCAACATCCTCGTAAATCTTTTGTGAACTCTTATTGATCTCTCTTCTGTAGTTTGGTGACCAAACCTGCACACAATACTCCAGATTTGGCCTCACCAATGTCTTATATAACTTTACCATATATTCCAACTCCTGTACTCAGTATTTTGATTTATGAAGGCCAACATGCCATAAGCTCTCTTTCAGCCCTATCCACGTGTGACGCCACTTTCAAGGAATTATGTATCTGTATTCTCAGATCCCTCTGTTCTGGGCAACATCCTCGTAAATCTTTTGTGAACTCTTATTGATCTCTCTTCTGTAGTTTGGTGACCAAACCTGCACACAATACTCCAGATTTGGCCTCACCAATGTCTTATATAACTTTACCATATATTCCAACTCCTGTACTCAGTATTTTGATTTATGAAGGCCAACATGCCATAAGCTCTCTTTCAGCCCTATCCACGTGTGACGCCACTTTCAAGGAATTATGTATCTGTATTCTCAGATCCCTCTGTTCTACCACGCTCCTTAATGCCCTACCATTTGCCGTGTATGTCCTTTCTTGGTTTGTCCTTCCAAAATGCAACACCTCATTCTTGTCTGCATTAAATTCCATCTGCTCTTTTTTCAGTCCAGGTCCCTCTGCAAACTTTGTGAACCTTCATCGCAGTCTCTGACACCACAGCAAACTTGCTGATCCAATTTACCATATTATCATCCAGATCATTGATATAGATAACAAACAACAATGGTCCCATCAGTAATACCTGAGGCACACCTCTAGTCAAAGACCTCCAGACTGAGAAGAAATCATCCACCACTATTCATTGGCTTCTCCCATCCAGTTCACTATTTCACCATGAATACCTAGCATCTGAACCTTCCTGACTCACCTCCCATGCAGACATTGTCAAAGGCCTTACTAAAGTCTATGTGGACAACATTCACAACCTTTCCTTCATCAACTTTCCTGGCAACCTCCTCAATAAACTCTATAAGATTGGTTAAACACAAGCTACCATGCACAAAGCCATGTTACCAAATAATTGTATATCCAATGTCTTAGAAAACCTTCCAATAATTTACCTACTACTGATGTCAGGCTCATTGGCCTATAATTTCCTTATTTAAGCAACGGAACAACATGAGCCACCCGCCAATCCTCCGGCACCACACCTGTGGCTAAGGACATTTTAAATATTTCTGCAATTTCTACACCAGCCTCCCTCAAGGTCAAAGATAATATCTTGTCAGGCCCTGGGGATTTATACACCCTTGTTTGCTTTAAGGCAGCAAGCACTTTCTCCTCTTTAATCTGCATAGGTTCCATGACCTCACTGCTTGTTTTTCTTACTTCCCACGACTCTGTGGCCATTTCCTGAGTGAATGAAAAAAAAACATTTTTAACACCTCTCCCATCTCTTTTGGCTCCATACAAAGCCAACCACTCTGACCTTCAAGGGGACCAATTTTGTCCCTTATGATCCTTTTGCTCTTAATATACCTGTAGAAACCCTGAGGATTTTTCTTCACATTGCCTGCCAAAGCAACCTCATATCTTCTTTTAGCCTTCTTGATTTCTTTCTTGAGGTTTTACTTGCATTTTTTTATACTCCTCAAGCACCTCATTTGCTCCATGTTGCCTATACCTGTTATACACCTTTTAATCTAGATACCCAATGTCCCTCAAAAAGCAAGGTTCCCTATGCTTCTAACCTTGCCTGTGATCCTGACAGGAAAATACAAACTCTACTCTCAAAATTTCACCTTTGGAGATCTTCCACTTTCCTCTTACATCCTTGACCAAAAACAATTTATCCCAATCCATGCATTCTGAATCCTTTCTCATTTCCTCAAAATTAGCCTTTCTCCCATGTAGAATATTAACCCAAGGCCTAGACCTATCTTTCTCCATAAATAACTTGAAACTAATGATATTATGATTATCGGACCCAAAATGTTGCTCTACACATACTTCTGTCACCTGCTCTGTCTCATTCCCTAATAAGAGATCCAGTATTACACTCTCTCTAGTTTGTACCTCTATATATTGATTTAGAAAACTTTCCTGAACATATTTGACAAACTCCAAGCCATCCAGCCCTTTTAGAGTATGTGTCCCAGTCAATATGTGGAAAGTTAAAATCTCCTACTATCACAACTTTTTGTTTCCTGCAGCTGTCTGCTATCTCTCTATAGATTTGCTCCTCTAATTCTTGCTGACTAATGGGCGATCATACCTTTCCCATTCCTCAACTCCACCCATATAGCCTCAGTAGATGAGCCCTCTGATCTGTCCTGCTTGAGAATGGCTGTGATATTTTTCCCTCATGAGCAATGCCACTCGTCCCCCTTTCATTCTCCCCCCCCCCCCCCATTCTATCAAATGTAAAGGAACAGAAGCCCAGAACATTGAGCTGCCAGTCCTGGCCCTCCTGCATCTAAGTTTCACTAATGACCACAATGTCATAATTCCACGCTCTAATCTCATCTGCCTTTCCTACTCCTTGCATTGAAATAGATGCACCTGAGAACATTTTCCACCACATTCAACCCGTTGACTTTTCATGGTGCATGCAATTTTCACATAATCTTTTCCCTCCTCCACTGCTCTACCTGTTCCGGCACTCTGGTTCCCCTCCCCCTGCAAATCTTGTTTAAACTCACCAGAGCAGCACTAGCAAAACTTCCGACAAGGATATTAGTCCCCTTCTAGTTCAGATGCAAACTGTCCCATCGGAATGGCTCTCACCTTCCCTGGAAGAGAGTTCAATGATCCAGAAACCTCAAGCCCTCTCTTCTGTACCATGTCTTTGGCCACATATTAAGTTGCATTATCCTCCTATTTCTAACCTCACTACCATGTGGCACAGGTCGCAATCCCGAGATCACTATCCCGGTCCTCTCCTACAACCTAGCACCTAACTCCCTGAACTCTTCTTGCCTCACCTTCCTACCAATGTCATTGGTCCCTACATCTGGCTGCTCACCTTCCCTCCTGAGAATGTCTAGAACTCGATCTGAGATATCTCGGATCCTGGCAACAGCGAACCATAGAACCACAGAACACCACAGCGCAGAAAACAGGACATTCAGCCCTCTAGTCTTTGCCAACCACCACTCCGCAACATACCATCCGGGAAACTCGGTCTCCTCCATAGAATGCCTTATCTGTTCCCCAAAATATGAAATGCTCTATCGCTACAGCTCATTTCTTCTCCTCCCTTTTTTTAGCTACAGGACTAGACTCTGTGCCAGAGACCTGATCGCCATGGCTTGACCCTGGTAGGTCGTCTTCCCCAACAGCATCCAAAATGGTTATTCTTGTAATTGAAGGGGACAGCCACCCCTGCACTGCCTGCCTGTTCCCTTTTCCATCTCCTGATTGTCACCCATCTACTCTCCTCCTACCTCCTAGGTGTGATAGCATCCCTGTAATTCCTGTCACCCCCCTCTGGCTCCAGAATGATCTGGAGTTCATCCAACTCCAGCTCCAATTCCTTAACTCGGGTATTCAGGAGCACTTTTGCTAAATAAATTGTCAGGGATACTGCTGGTTTCCCTGATGACCCACATTTTACAAGAGGAGCATTTCCCTATCTTAGCTGCCATTCCCACTATCTATGACTAGATGATTTAAAAGTAACTGCCCTTACCTGTGCCTACCTGCTGAATTCTTTTTGTTCCTCAAATAGGGTGGCCTTTTCTGACTTCAACTCGACTATTCCTCACCTGTTGGCCTATTGTGCCAAAGTCTTACCATCTGGCTCAGCCACTCCGACAATGACCACTCAGCCCTTTGTCTTCCACTGTTGAACTCGATTAGAAAGTGATATATCCTGCTGCTGCCTTTTCTAATTTTAGCTTGAAGAAGGGCTCAGGCCTGAAATGTCGGCCATATATCTGTCTCCTATAGAGGCTGAGAAGATCAGCTGTGTTCCTCCAGCATTCCGGTGTTTTTACTAACATGTTAGCCATCACTATCCAGAATTTAAGGAGGTTTTACAGAGTGGGAGCCAACCAGAATGTGGGCTTACTGGGGTTACAGTCTAACTGTTTTGTATGAATAAGGATGTCACATTGTAGAGCTCGTCAAAAGAACCAAAGACTTGTTGATCCAAACCAAGGCTTTTATTAGCAAAAGGCAGAAGCTCTTCACAGGTGGCCGACCAGTCCGGAATGATCCGACCTGGCTAGGGACACAACCTTTTAAGGCCCAGACAGTACGCGTGGCTAAGCTCTCAGCCAATCGCTGTAAGCACAATCATTACACACTAGATACTGTAACTATATACATTGGTGATAGGTCTGTACTATCACACACATACGTTGGGATTTAGGGAACGCAGCAACTGAAGAAAGGTGAGGAGATTTGGTAAGTGTTTTAGTGTTGGTGGGTCAACTGCAATAAAAAGCTTTCTTCTCCTTGCAAACTTTCACCCATTCAAATTCCCACTCATATTAAGATTATTGGATTCAAGGATTAACCCGTCCCCCTCAGGGATTTGAGCCCCACTCTGAGATTGAACCTTGTCAAGCTGAGAAGCTGAGAAGCATAGCACCTTTTTCCCAGGCCGGGAGTAGCAAACATATCTGTTCAAAGTGAAGGGAGGAAAGGTTAGGGGAGATGTCGGGGGTAAGCTTTTTTTTTAACACAGCTAGTTGTGGGTACCTGGACTGCCTTTCCAGGGATTGTGGAGGAGACTAGAACATTAGGGGCATTTAAGACAGGAACATGGATGGAAGAAAAATAGAGGGTTAAGGGGTAGGGAGGGTTTGGTTTATTTTGGTAGGAATATATAGGTCATGCTCAGCCCTTTGAGTGGAAAAAGACCTTCTTAATCATGGGAAGAGGGCCTTCACAGTCAGGTTGACTTCCAGGAGGGTATCAGTCAAAGTCAAAAGAAACCAGACTACTCTGAATCTGGTCTGAAGCTCCATCACCTATGAGGACACAATTGGTGTCAACAAGCAGTTTTAACGAAGGACAGCACTTCATATATTGTATTGAACATCCATCAGATCTGATTGTCCCCTTCACCAGAGTGGCATTCCCACATAAAAAATATTGAGTTTGATCTCTGTGCAAAGACTGGAATATGACTCTACAGGTGTCATGGGAAAGCATATCTAGACTGGTGATGGCAAGGTCATGTGGGTTCTCTCATTACGTATTGAGAGCCAGAACTGGCTCTCAGGCTCCCCCAGTTCAGCCTCAAAGATGCAGGTTTAAGTTCCTTCCTCACAAATGCTGCATTGAGAATTTCCTCCTGCTGGGACTGTTTCATTCATTTGACGGAGTGTTTGAGTAATTAATCAGCAGAAACTCTTCTTGTCCGTCTTTGCCCATGAGTCAGTGCTGTGAGCAGCCCACGTCCACTCCAACCTGACAACGACCAGTTCTGATATATTTCTCTGGCCAATGGAAAAGCCCTGGTGTGGGGATTATGTTGATATTTGGGAATTGGCTTAAATATGTAAATCTGTGTATGCCCTTTAAATTTATTTATTCATTTTTAATTTAGAGAAACAGCATGGACACAGACCCTTCTGGCCCACAAGCCTGCACTGCCCAAATACACCAATTAACCTAACAGCCCTGTATGCATTTGGAGGGTGGGAGGAAACAGGACACCCAGAGGAAATCAACACAGCCAAGGCGAGAACGTGCAAACTCCTTGCTGACAGCACTAGATTTGAACCCGGGTCACAGGCACTGCAATAGCGTTGTGCTAACTGCTTCCAATTTTGGCACAACTCCTCATGTTGCAGTGGGAACCTAGATTGTTAATATTGTTGCTTATCTCCAACCAACACCACCATGCCTTTCCCAAATGGTACACACCTAATTTTCATTCTTATAATATCATTTAATTCAACTGAGTGGCATTGTTTTATGCCGGAGTGGAAATTTAACAAATCTTGAAAAGGAAAGGCCTAAATAGCTTTAGGCGTTTGTAAAAATTATGTTCCTCGGACCACACTATAAATGGATGAAGCATTTGTCTACTCCTAATAACTTTTGCATCATATATTATAGACTTTTGCTGACAAAAGAGAAAGACTTTCTTTTAATGAGGAAAGGCAGTAAGGCAGAGGGAAAAGCATGGTTTGTTGAGTCCATAATGAATTGGCAGGGTGGGAGATAAATCAGGAGATTTTAACTAATCAAAACACAAAGCAAATGCATCTGCTTTCATTATCTATTGCCTTACGCCTTACTTAATGTCGACTCTTCTGAGTTAATTATCATGACATGTTAACAGATACAAACCACAAGAAACTGCTTGCAAAATTCTAAAATCATCCTGCTTTGCTATTCTCATGTACCTCCTAATTTAATTTCGCAAACCATGGGTGAAATTGCTTAAAATTATGCTAAAGCAGGTACTAAGGGGCGAAACAACAGAGATAGGAGCAACTGCTTCCATGTTGATGCGATTTCAGTCAATGAGTAGATCAGCAAAAGTTGCTGCCTCAGTTCCTCTGAGATCTTGTGAAGGGAGATTATTGTAACAGTTCATCAATTTTATATGATGAGATGACAAACAAGAAAAAAAGAATGCAATGTTGGTCATACATCATCAGCATGAAAAGCCGCAAGAATATTTTATTTAAACATTAATTCTTAAGCATGCACTATGTCAAATTCTCCTTGTTCACAGATTTTCAGAAGTATTGCAAAGCTATAATATTTTGTATTTGTAACATTATTGATACTTTTTTCAAAGGATGAGTAACAATGTTGCAATAAAGATTAAAACAAATCCATCAGATGAAATTCATTCTGCCCCTTCTGGTTTTTTTTTCAATTCATGTTTTTTTTTTCTTTTTTCAACCCCTTGAGAGCCTTTTTTTGCTGAAACTGCTGGACAGAAGCCTCCTTGATAAAGATAATGCTCATTTTATAGCCTGCCCATTTTTACTCACCGTTAAAATTATTGGAGGATCTAAAACAGGAGATCCACACAGACTCTTGCTTTTCCTGCTCAAAAAGAACCATAAAATGGCCTTCCCTGCTGTACAATGTCCTCTTTATTCTCTGAAATATCCCTGGATAGAGGAACAGATAAAGTTATCTGCTCTCTACAACCTCATTTTTGTTCAGGGTAGGGATTGGGTAATTTGGGTGGGGAGATTGCAAACATATCCCTTGTGCAAGAAATAAATGTCAGATTTCTGTCCTGATTAACACACATTCACTTCCTGACAAGAACAGACGGGGGAAGGTGCACAACATGGAATGTGCCAACAATGAAGGGCAGATTGGTTGTCAGTTTCCCTGGACAAACTTCCTTCTATAGTTCACAAAGATGGACCACAGGTCAACGCAGGATATGGAGAAGGTAACAGACTGACAACATTCATTCACAACGCAAGTAACCAATCTGTTTTTCTGCAGAGATGATCATTTGGGTTATTTTTCATCTTCATTCCTTTTGAATAATGATTGAATATTATACTCCTTCATGCATCTTGGCATGTCAATTTCAAAGATATAAGATTTCCTCCATTTTTTTTCCTGATGGCTTAGAAAATAACATGTTTACATATACCATTGTAAACTCTTTTCATCATGGATGCAAATCATCATCCAGACTCCCTAACAATTCCAGGATATTTTGAGGAATAGGTGTTACTTTAATACCCTATAGTTAACTCGACCACCTATCTAATTTTATAATTATAGCTACTAAATCTCTTGTGATGGGTGTCGCCCCAGTGATTTATTCCTTTGCACGAACATTCCCTTAAAACCCTTTTCATCCATCGATCACTGACGCTCAGTGTTTCCTTTCCCTGCAAAGCCCATGTTCCAAGAAATAAGGAAGTTTGATAATTAATTATTGACTCCAATATTTAGCAAATGAAGAAGGGATAGCATTCAGAGCAGGTGGCCTGTGTTGACTTGCATACTCCAGAGAAGCACTCATTCCACCTGGTCAGCTTAGAACAACATTTATCCACTGCAGCATCCCCTGACCCATTTCTAGGCTAGCATTGTGAAGAGGCTGGGGCAATTTTTGCTGCTCAGTTAAAGTTGCAATTGGAATGATGACATCATTCAGACTGATACGCATATATAAAGGAACCCACCAACTTTGAAATGTCCCACAATTCCTCAGGCAAACAAATTAAACTTACTGTAGACAAGCTCATGACCTTTCTAAAACAGAACCTGAGGAATTTTAACTGTTGTATTGGCTAAAATAGTCCCAATACCATTTACTGGGTATATTCAGTCTCTTAGGAAGAGTAGCATATCTAATTATGAGCTTAGAGCTGTATACAACATGCTTTTATTTCTTAATTTTTTTTATTGTATACACTTAAACCTCCAAAAGGGTAATAGGAGTACTACGTTGGTGAATTGCCCTATATGTAAATAAGTACATTCAGGAAGAGACTACAAATGCTTCATGTGTTACATACTAAATAGTAAACCACTGTATTATTCATTGAACATTGTCATCTCCAGTTTCTGTTAGGTCCCTCCCCATCTCCCTCACTTTCCCTATCCCTCTAGTCACTTTTAAACTGCAGCACCTGGGTTGCCCTCCTGGGACCTGGGTGCGATTCCTGGGGTAAAGGTGCTGGAAGCACCTTTTAAGTCGCAGGGGGATCGACCCATTAAATCGCAAACCTGGCAATGATGCATCATGCACTCACCGGAAGTACTGCCGGATGTTCAGATGCTGGTTGCCCGGTGACGCACACGTGCAAATGCTGACGTCACTGGAATAAGTGGGTCAGCCATTTTAGTTTTTAAATCGCCTGTGGGTGCGACCTAAGTTAGATTAACTGAGTTTCCTGACTGCTTCTGAGGGATCCAGTTGGATTCCGATAGGGTTGACCAGGTCAGACCCTTTGAAACTTCCACGTAATTGGGGCACTAAGCGGGCAAATTAACCCCATTTTACGCAGCAGTTGGAAAGGGCCTTCTGTCTCCTTTCCTCCAGCCCCCATCCCCTTCCCTCTCCATTCAGAGATCTATTCCCCCTCCTCCATCACTTCTCAGCTTTTATCTCTTCTGTCCTCCCACCCATATCAACCTACGACCTCTTGCCTGTTGGCCTTATTCATCCCTTTGACCTATTCCCCCTCTTCTCCTCTCCTCCCCTCATTACTCAGGTCCCTGCCTGTTGTTTGCTCACACCATTACAAAGGGCTCAGGCCCAATTTATCAGTCATTCTTGACTTCCTATAGATGCTACATGACCTGCTGAGTTTTTTTTCCACCACTTTTGGGTATCACAACATCTGCAGACATTCCTGTCTAACTTCCAAGTTTTTTTTAATTTGTCTGTTTGATTGGCAACTCTTTGGCTCACAGTTCTAGTCACCTCAATACAGAAAGGCTGTGGAAACTCTGGAGAAGGTACAGGGGAGATTTACCAGGATGTTTCCTGGATTGGAAAATAAGTGCTATGAGGCAAGATTCGCAGAGCTGGGGATTTTCTCTTTGGAGTGAAGAAGGATAAGCATTGACTTAATAAAGGTCCTCAAAATTATGAGAGGCATAGATAAGGTGGACAGCCAGCACCTTTTTTCCCAGAGTGGGAGTAGCAAACACCAGAGGACATTTGCACAAACTGAAAGGAGGAACATTTAGGAGATACATCAGGGGTATGTTTTTTTATGTAGTGGGTTGTGGGTGCCTGGAATGCATTGCCAGGATGGCGGTGGAGGCTCAACCATTTAGGGCAGTTAAGAGACAGGCACATGGATGAAAGAAAAATTGAAGGTTATGAGGTAGAGAGGGTGTTGTTTTTTTTTGGATGGAATATATAGGTTGGCACAACATCGAGAGCTAAGGGGCCTGTGAGATGCTGTAGTGTCCTATATTCTATGTTCTCTACACCTATGACTGGGGTGGGAGGAGGGGTAAGGGGGTGCTGCCACTGCTTTTCCCACCGTGATATGTCGGATCGCTTCTTCAGCAGTCCCGAAGTGGCCCGGTGAGGTGCCAGAGCAGGGTTCCGGTGAGCTCCGGTAGCACTGCACCCCTGCTGGCAATCATTTCTACAGTTAATCTGAAGCCAAGACACAGAGGGACAGACTCCCAGTATAAGAGGGTTGGGTGTCCGAGCAGTGCCCTGATCAACCTGTACCTAGAGGAATGTGCTTCCCCCATCTATCTGGGAAGCATCCAAGCTCATCATCATCCCTAGTACAGGTAACAAGTTCCGGTGGCAGGAAATGGGTACAAATCGATTTACACTATTGCGGGCTGCATTGCCCACAACTCTGGGTTCATAGAATCACAGAAACCTACTAATGCCAGGATCTTGAGTGAAAAATGGGATGGTGGAGGGTGACAGCAGGTCAGGCAGCATCCAGGGAGAGAAATGGTCAGTCAACATTTTTGGATTGGGGCCCTTTATTGGCTATAAAAAAAGGGGGAGGGGAGGGGCTGGAGAGGGGTTATGAGGTGATGGGGATACTGGACAGAAAAGGAGAGGGGGAGAGGCAGGTGGGGGAGAGGCCTGGGAGGAGAGAAAAGGTTAGAGAGATGTGAAAATGCAACGTAAAGGAGACCTGGAAGCAGTGGAACCGGATGGGGGTGTGGGGTTACCTAAAGTTGTAAGATTCATTGTGGATGCCATTGAGAAACTACATCTCATGTTGCCTTTGGAACTCTATCCAGTCCCTTCCTATTGATATCTCCCATTCTGATTTTCATCTCAACAAAGAGTCTCGACTTGAAACATTGATGGCCCATCTCTCTCTGTAGCCTGCTCCTGACAAAATAGCAAAAAAAATCCTATTTCGGGAAACACTTTGCACAAGAAAATCCTATCAAGAACAAACCAGATGAACTAAACATTTCATTCTTTTTTGGGTGGGTCATAGCTGAGGAGTGATTTTAGCCAGGGATGCCTGGAAAGTTTCCTGCACCGCTTTGGCTGGCGCTGAAGGATCTCTTTTACACTTTTGACCCAATGGAACAGGCAGAAAATGCCATCGCTCAAATCGGTCTCTTGGGCTCCACTGTGCCCTTCTGTACCATTGGCTGTGCACCCCACAGGTCACCTTCTGGGACTTGGTTCAACATGAATATCACAGAAAATGGCCATTCAACCCTTTCTCCTTCTGCTAGGTCTTTGATGGGGCCACTTACAAGATTTTGCAGCATTAAATTGCAGAGCCTGTAATTAAAAAGCAGCCAACATTAGAAGAAAATCATGACAGATATCAGGCTCTTCAAGGCTGTCAGGATAATCTCATAAACTAACAATATGTCCCATAAAACAAGCATAAACACCCACATAGTATTGCTGGAGGAAAAAACAGCTGCTCTGGGCAGTCTGAACGTGGCAGTTATTGTGCATACTCAGGGTGACATGTAGCACTGCGGAAGTATTACAGCTCTGGTTAATAACACAGATGCTTGATGTAGGATAATCCCACCAGCCATTGAGATGGATATGTTGAAACCCTCTGCTAGAGGCAGAAGAGATCGTTTATTTTGATGCCTGCGGAACCAGGTGAAGCCCAGTAAATGATGATGAATGCAGTTAGTCTGCTGTTCCATGATTGCCGTGCTATTGAGATAAGCTGGCTCAAACTGAGGCCTATGATGCATATGTGGACCCATTAAAGATGCTTTTCATTACAGGTAACATCTTGGATTGAAAATGGTTGGTGTTGGAGAGACCAAAAGCAATCTTCTTGACTGAATCAGCCCTGGGGTTAATGAAACACTTCAGAATTACCTTGACCCAGCAAAGTTGAAATATACATCACTGAATGATATTTTGAAAGAAAAAAAATGAAATGGTAATACGATCCTGTGCCACTGGAGACTGGTAAAAGTTATTGTTTTGGGACTGGGAATGAGCTATCAATGGGACGGTAATACTGGAGTACACAAATGCTGTTTGGAAATGTAGTGTGCAGGCTGAACACGTTTGAAGTAAACTGCTGAGAAGTCCCAATTTAACATTATTTTTGTCTCAAACAACAGTATACATGGCTTGCGGACGTTCACGTAAGTGGCATCCCCAAAGTATTTGACAGAAACTTGAAGAAGTGAGTAAGTTATAACAAAGCAGCAACTAGTATAGCCCCCCCACCCCCCCAACCAGGCTACTTATATTGATGGATCCCAGAGAATGAGAGGGTGCCATGGTAGCGATAGTGGTACCACTGTCAGGTGTGCCAGCCAGGCCGAGGTCCTCCTTTAGATGCTCAAGGAGTTGGCGGTTTGGGAGCCTAACACCTGATGAGAGTTTGGCATGGGGAGAGGTTGCACTGAGTGGTAGTAGTGAGAGCTTGAGGGATCCGATAGTTCTGGCCTTGTAGCATTTAGGGGTTGGTTGAACAACAATGGTTTATGCCCAGAGCTGGGTGGAACACAAAAATGTTTGTATTTCACTCACAAAAAAAAACTTTTAATTTCATGATACTGAGCAAAACAATATTATTGAAATTGAATTTCTAGGAGTGTGACCTGAATAATGTTCCCAGAATTCAATTATATAATACATCAGTAAAAGATTCACCCTTCAAAAATATAAATTTGACATGTCGTTTGAAAAAAATCCTAAAGAACTAAGTAATATTTGATAAATGTAGTACCCACCCTTCCTAAGGTGGCGGAAGAGGACGGGGCCACTGGCTCCCATCTTGACAACCTTTTACAGGAGCTCTGATGGAGAGTGTCCTGTCCGGCTCTATCATTGTGTGGGACAGTAGCTGCAAAGGATTGGACCAGAAGTAAATACAGAGGATCATTAAAAAAGACCATCTTTGATCTCCCTATCTTCTTCTGATGACATTCACCAGGAGTGCTGCTTAAATAGGGCTCAAAAAATTATTGAGGATTCCTCCAGTTCAACACACAGTATGACCTACGACCCTGAGGAGGTACAAAAGCATCAAAATCAGGGTTGCCAGGCTGGGAAATAGCTTCTTTGCACTGGCTATGAGACTGATGAATGGTATCGTGTAAACATGGATGTCTTTTATCAAAATGAAATTTAGTAAATTATTCCAAGATATTTATACATATTTATTTGATATTATATTTCGATGTATGTATGTGATTTTAGTGAGCAATGGATTACTGTATGTGTGTGCACTGTGGTCCTGAGAAACGCTGTTTATTTACAGTCAGATGATGAACGTGAACTTAAAACTGGATCAGAAATTCTAATTTTTCCAACCCATAATATTTTACAAACTCACTTTAATAGTTTAATCCAATATTAACTTATGTTTTATGGCCTTTTCCACAACAAAAGTAATTTGGACCTCAAAGGATGCACTTAAGTAACAATTGAAATTGAATTTTAATTATTTTAAGGATATTTTCAAACCAGCTGGCTGCAATAGTAAAGCCATCATTTTGACTGGTGAATCTTCCTTAACAACCAAGCTGTTCTTTTAACCTTCTCATTTTTTTTTAACTTCTAACACTGCTTTGAAAAAGACATGCTTTTCAAAATTATGTAATAATCAAGGGACTGAGGGAGATCTGAAGAAGAAACAGAATATATTTCTTTAAGAGAGTGTATTTTAGAACAGAGTGTTATTTTTGAAGTCATGTTTCACAATTATTTTGAACCAACACTTTGGAAGACTATCAAAAGGACTCCAGATATTAAATTGATAATTATAGATTGTACATTATAAAAATGGTGACTGTAATGTTATTGCAGCATCTGCTTTATTTTGCAATGCTCTATTTAGGGCCATAGATTTATAAGATGAGTTTTCTGGAAGCCCAATCTTGTGAAAGTTTGCATTTTGAGCTGTACAAAAATGACATTTATTAAGAAAAAATACATTTTGCCTTTATTAAAAACACGTCCCTAGTTTCAAAATTGGGGCCGGAGAGAGCTACATGTTTACTGGGCATAAGCACATCCCAGACTAATCATCTCATCCTCCAAAGTCATCCGAATGAATAACTTTGGCCATTTCCTGGAGTACCGCAACAGGCTTACAGAATCCAAAATTCCTTTTAACACAGAAGCACTAACTGACTTTGCCAGGCGAGTCAACGAACAACCCATTTTAAATGTCTTTCTGCGCTGAGCAGCTGATTGAACTTTACAGCCTTGTCAGTCACGATTTGAGTTATCAATGGGCATAGGGCACACACTGCAACATTGCCGGCTCCAGCTAAGCCTAGAAACTTCTTTCCCCATTGTTAACATTTATGGGTTAATATTATTGTGAGACCGACCATTTACACGTGATAATTAAAGACTAAAACTCAGGCATACAAGAAGGCGGATGTTACTGTGTATTGGAAGCAATCTTTCCGGACTTCTGCCAATTTCCTATGCAAGAAATTACATCTTTTAATTATGACTAGTACATGCAAATAACTGCTTGACATCAGCCATGTTCCTGTCTTTAGAGAAGATCTATGCAAATTGTGAAACATAAACTTGCAACAATAAGTTCAAAGAGATGTCTATCAGATTTGTATGTAAGAAAATGCCCTAAATATTGAACCGTTTCACTTGGATCTTTGAATGTGGTTCTGGTATTAACTAGGGTGACATTGGGTCTACCTGACATTAATACGACTCATTCCTGTGATTCAACAAAATCTGTGTTCTGTATTTTGTGGTTCTGCTGTATATTTTTGTTCATTGACAGGTGACGCACCATCACATCAGCGTAGTCAGGAAGTCTTGATGGAATGATCTTTTTGCGAGGTGAGAGGCCACAAGGAAACCAGGATGTTGGGAGGAGATGAAGTGCACCTTCAGGATCATGAACCCGAACTCCATCACTGATGCCTAGGAGCATTGTGGTCCCTCATACGAGGTTGATCTAGTTCCCTGCTGAAACCTACAAAAAAAAACCAGACACACAGAGAGCACAAATTACAGGTAAGAAAACTAATGTTGCTTCTTTATCTCTCTGAGGCTGGGTAGAATGAAAGGATAGCTTCTGAGACTCAGATATCTGAACTTGGACAACAGGTTACAGCGTTGACCTGGATTAAAAATCGGCATCAGGTTAACTTGCTAGCCTGGATTAAAAATTTATACCAGGATACCTGACTATTCGGCATATGGATACTTTGGTAGCCTGGATAAAAATTTACCAGTAAGTGAAGTGGAGACTTAGCAGTGCTTCAGATCTAAGTAAGCCGAAGCACTAGTAATACCGTCGGAGAAGTGTTTCAGAAATCAGGCTAGGGTAATAAGTCGTTATGGATAAGAGAGATAGGGGCACACTGGTCCAGCACATGTGTTATTGACATCCAAACTACAGTAAACAATATCGTCTCCTGTCTAAAAGGCTGGGAGATAAAGCATGGCCAGCAGGAGGAACGTGGAACACAAGCACTTTAGCCAAGGCAGAACAATTAATCTGGGTAAAAATGGAGGAACAGAAATGCAAAAAGTGCATTAGGGAATGGATCGAAGAGGTGGGATGATGAGGAAGGTAAGAGATGGAGAGAGAATGTGAGCCACAGTGGGGTAGTGATATGCACTCAGAATGGGGAACACAAATCTTGGTAGATTTTACAGTCAGAAGCCAATGCATGAGCAACAGCAGGAAGGGAGAAACGATGAAAACGCCAGATGCTTAATAAATTAAAGCACCATACGAATAGTACACCCAAGGATAATTTGTCAGGCAAAACCACCCTATTCACAAGGCCTGCCCTCCACCCAACAGCCCCACAACTCTCAGATACAGAAGGAGAATAAAAAAGAGGGAGAGAAGGAATGGTTTGGGGTGACAGCCAAACAGTGAGGATGCACCATAAGCGAGGAAGTAAAAAGGCTAACAAGCCATTCCCAAATAGAATTGTCTCAAACACTGGGGCAGGGTGCGCAAACCAGTTCAACACCATGGAACTATACACTCTCTGGAAACCTCAAATCCCAAAACGCTCCTTACAGAGAGAAAGGCCCTGCCAGTTTTGTAAAATATATAGCTCAACCACCAATGTTGTTATTGCCTGCTGTATTCTGCATAACATTTGTGAGATGAACCAGGATCACTACATCACTGTGGAGCAGGAACTCTCACAGCCAAAGAGAAATCCTTTGCGTGGTTCCACAGCGCGTGCTGCCCATGCGATCTGTGATGCTATTGTGTCAACTATGTAACTATCGGGGCTATACCATGTAGACTGCGACATGATTCCGAAGTTCAACTTTATTGAATTACATAACAGGCCAGATGGAGCAAAGTTACAATTTTGCAAAGAAGAATATCGCTCAATAAAAGAGGTGCGTAAACACATTGCAGAATGTTAAATATCACCCAGCGCAAATTCGGGTTTAAAAAGTGACATGGCTGTCTCCATCAAATGTGGGTTACTTGCCATGTGCATTAGTCCCATATGCTGATCATCTGCTATACATTCTTGAAGTGTGGTTCAATGTAAGATCACAAATAAAAGTTTTATCTGACACCCTAGCATGAGTCTTTTAATGCAACATTGTAAACTTTTCCTTGCAATAATGCCCTATGCTGAACATCAGTAAAAAATCATACACAGTACACAATAAATAGCAGTCTCTCATCTACTTGCTGCATGCATTATTACCAAGGATTGTAAACAAATGTTTATCCACCTCTATACATTCTTGCTGTGTGCAGCATATCAGATAAAAAAAATAACAAGGGTTTTAATGCAACATTGTAAAAATTTCCCTGGCAATAATATGCCACACTGAGCGTCAATAAAAAATTATGCACAGTGCAATGAAATAGCACTCATTTAATGATCTATAGCCCCTTTCACACTTGCGTCCCACTAAATCGGCTGTTAAGTGTCCCGGGATAGGAATGGGGGTTTGATCTTTCACACTAGACCACTCCTAACTGAGACACTGAACGCTTTCTCACTTGCAAGAGTTTATCCCTAGCATTGGGTCCGTTCCACCTTTCATAGAAAGTGCCTGCGTGACATTGCCTGTTTCACACTTGCCAGATCACAACGTTGGCGTCTGCAGGTACTAGGGGTTGAGGCCGTCAGTCCCTGGCATGAGATGATGTCATCTGATGCCGGCGTTGAGCAGATTTTGCTTTCACACTATACACTTTTAAGGCCGATTGGCGTTTGATTCCTGTGATCACTGCCAAATGTGAAAGGGGTTATTGAGGTGCTGCATAAAGGATGAGTTGGGGGAGGAACTGAAATACTCAACCTCTCCTTGGGATTGGTTGTTCTCCGCAGCTGTGGGATGCTACACGTGGTGTGGGTGGGCATGCAGATAAAGGGGTATAGCAGTTGGGGCTGCATCAGATGAAATGTAGAGGTGGAAGTTTGCTGGTGGGGTGCAGTTGGAGGAAGGGGAGGGGCTGGAGTGAAGGGTAGATTGTGGTCGGCGGTGTCATGATAATGAATATGCATGAGATGTATGCAGATAGAGGTTGAGCTATTAACCTGACCGGAGGTCAGAGGACATGCGCATGATGTATGCAGGCGTGAAATGGTGGAATAATGGAAGCAGAGAAATAAATACACGCCGATGTTCAACGGGTAAATCATGTGTTGATGGTGCTATCAATTTCACATTTCGGGCCACAAATGTGACATTGGCGACGAGGAGAAACATTTTGGATTTTGAATCCGTGGCTTTGAGCTGGAACGTTTCATCATGGCAGTCACTGGAGCTGAATTTCTAGCACTTTGTGGTGTTCCTCATTTTGACCCGACGGGCGATGCAAGCACTGTGAGCGTGAAGTGGAAGGCATGGCTTGAAGAGTTCGAAGCTTACACTGACAGTCGTGGCCTATTTCTCGATGGGAGTACAGCGGAGCAGAAAGCACAGCGGAGGGTGTTACTTCTCTTCACCGCAGGACCTGCAGTTCGGGAAACTTTTAAGATGCTTTTGAATACTGGAAGGAAGGAGGAATACCAGAAAGCTGTAGATGCATTGAATACACACTATGTGGTGACACCGAATGCCATATTTTAACGCCATTTGTTTCTCAAAACAAAACAGGAAGATGGGGAAACGGTCGCCCAGTACGTGACAAGATTGCGACAATTGGCTGTTGGATGCAATTACGTGACAGCTGATTTGAACAACCAGTTATTGGATCAAGTTGTGCAGCACTGCAGATCAGACAAACTCAGAAGACGACTGCTGGAAAAAGGGGGTGAGTTGAAACTTACCGATGCTTTAGCAATTGCTGCTGCATTAGAGGCTGTTGAGGGGCAATTTCATACCATGACCCTGAAGGACAACTCAAGCCAGCCCAGTAAAGACAAAGTTGGTCAACAAGTAAATAGGCTCTCGCATAGCCATAGCCAGCCAAGAAATATGCCGACACGCGACTTGGAGTGTTACAGATGTGGAGACAGAGGTTATTTTGGAAAAGACCCATGCTGCCCAGCAAAAGGCAAAGTTTGTAGAAAGTGTGGAGGTAAAGACCACTTTGCAAAGAAGTGCAAAAGCAAGTCAAATGCAAACCAGAATGGGAAGAGTACAGCTTCTAAGGGCAAAGCTTGGGGGAAAGGAAAATCTCCTGGAAAGAAAGGCAATTATGGACAGAGAAAGCAAGGCACTATTCACCATATAGAAGGAGACCCAGAAAGTGACGATGATGATGACAACCAGGATGGGCAGAAATACTATCAGTTTACATTGAATGATGACCTTCATGAGAAAGTCCCAGTGATAATTGGTGGTGTGACACTTCTGGTCATTGTAGACTCAGGCAGTGACAGTAATGTAATTGACCGCCACTTATGGGAGAAATTGAAAATAAAAGATCATTTGTACATCAAAGAAGTGTTCAAAGAAACTGTATCCATACACAGCGATCAAGCCATTGCAGACCGTTGGATGTTTCACTGCGACTGTTGAAGCTGGTGACAAGCACACCGAAGCAGAGTTTGTTGTCATAGACGAGAGGGGAGAACCATTGCTGAGTGGACGCACAGCGCAAGATCTGGCAATACTTCATATTGGAGCTCGTGTCAATTCAGTTCAGTCATATGAAGCAAGAATTCCCCGCAGTTTTCCAGGGAGTAGGAAAGCTGAAAGGTCAACAACTAAAGCTAGTAGTAGACAAAACGGTCAAACCCAAGGCGCAACTAGTGCGCAGAACCCCATTTGGACTTCGTGGGAAAGTCGAGGCCAAAATCAAAGAGTTGATTGAGCAAGACATTATTGAACCTGTAGAACATTCAACGCAATGGGTCAGCCCAGTAGTGATCGTGCCAAAACCAAATGGTGACATGAGACTGTGTGTTAATATGAGGATGGCCAATGAAGCTATAATTCGAGAACGACACCCCATACCAACAGTAGAAGAAGTACTCCAGGAGTTAACAACCAGTCAGGTGTTCTCAAAAATCGATTTAAAATGGGGCTATCATCAACTAGAGCTGGACCCAGAATCCAGGGACATGACAACATTTGTGACTCACTGTGGATGGTACCGGTACAAGAGGCTATCGTTCGGCATCAATGCAGCTCCTGAGATCTACCAGTACGAAATCCATCGAGTGATTCAAGGCATTCCTGGAGTCGCCAACATTTCTGATGACATCATAGTCCATGCGGCTACACAGGAAGAGCATGACAGACGGTTGAGGCTTGTGCTATCCAGACTACAGGGGGCAGGCCTTACTGTGAATGGAGACAAGTGTCAGTTCGGTGTCTCAGAGATGGACTTCATGGGACACAAGCTTACACGGGAAGGACTGAACCCAGCTGATGCCAAGGTGAAAGCTGTTACCAAGGCACGTGAACCCCAGAATGGAACGGAGATGAAGAGTTTCTTGGGATTGGTCAATTATTGTGCAAAGTTCATCCCTAACTTTGCTACACTGGCAGAACCACTGAGGAAACTAACCAGGAAAGGTGTACCATTCCATTTTGGCCCTGAGCAGAAGGAAGCATTCACAGCTCTGAAACAAAGTCTGACGAATGCCGATTCTCTTGATCTGGATGCACCAACCAAAGTCATAGCGGATGCTAGCCCTGTTGGTTTAGGAGCCATGTTGGCATGATGAGGGACCAAGAATCATTGCCTATGCCAGCAGATCTTTGACAGACGTTGAAAGGAGATATTCTCAGACAGAAAAAGAAGCACTTGGACTTGTATGGGCTTGTGAGAGATTCCATGCATATTTGTATGGCATTGAATTTGAACTCATCATGGACCATAAACCATTGGAGGTGATCTACACCGCCAGATCCAAAGCGTGTGCCAGGATAGAACTCTGTACAAGTACAGAGTAGTCCATATTGCTGGGAAAGCAAACATTGCTGATCCGCTGTCCAGATTGTTGAAAGATGGATGCCCACAATCCAAGTCAGAACTGGAGACAGAAGCAGAGAGCTTTGTATGCTTCGTAGCTTTCCAGTCGACAACAGGAGCTGTGACAACGAGGGAAGTCGAGAGAGAGTCCGAACATGACCCAGAACTCATGGAAGTTAGAGAATGTATCCAAAGTGGACAATGGGACAAGTGCACTCACAAGGCATATGTTCCCATTAGAGACGAACTTTGTTGCATCGGGCAGTGTGTGTTGAGGGGTTGTAGATTGGTGATACCACAGAGGTTGAGACCGAAGATCGTATCATTAGCTCATGAAGGACACCTAGGTATTGTTGGTACCAAGCAAAACCTCAGGAGTAAAGTATGGTGGCCAGGTTGTGATAAAGACGCGGAGAAATTCGTCAAAACCTGCCATGGGTGTCAACTCACAAGTAGGAGTAATTCCCCAGAGCCGATGCTGAGTACGCAACTCCCGACAGGACCGTGGATCGATGTAGCTGTTGACTTTCTCGGACCTTTACCAACTGGCGAGTCAATCATGCTAGTGGTGGACTACTACAGCAGATACTATGAGTACTCTGTGATGAGGTCAATGACCACTGAAAAAACGATATAAGCATTGGCAGAGATCTTCGCGAGACATGGATTGCCTGTTACGCTATACTCTGACAATGGTCCACAGTTCATCTCAGAGACATTTGCTGAATATATGAGGACCACAGGCATCCACCATCACAAAGTAACTCCTAAATGGCCGCAAGCCAACAGAGAAGTAGAGAGACAAAATCAGTCCATCGAAAAATGACTATGGATCGCTCATGCAGAAGGACAGAACTGGAGAGAAGCATTGCTATCCTATGTAGCTGTCTATCGGGCATCCCCTCATGCAACCACAGGAAAAAGTCCAGCAGAAGTACTCTTTGGGAGGAAAATCCGCACAAAAATGCCCGAACTGAAGGAAATCAGGGACGACCAGGAGATGAGGGAACACGATGAAGAAAAGAAGGGGGCTGCAAAGCTGGATGCAGACTCGAGGCGTGGGGCCAGGTACTCAGACATCATGCCTGGAGATAATGTTCTTGTGAGGCAAGAGAGTGGTGGTAAGCTAGACACACCATCAACCCTACACTGTTGTATCCAGAAGCGGCAGTATGGTGACAGTCAGGTCTCCAGCTGGAGTCCTCTACAAAAGAAACGTGTCTGGTGTCAAAAAGTACCAATCCAGAGCGGCACCGAGTGAAGTGGTTGGAAATCCAGTACGAGTTGCTCAACCTGAGGGGCAAGACGATGTTCCAGAGGTAGTTACCAGTTTTCCCGATGAAGTGGCCAGAGTACCAGAAACACCAGAGGCTGTAGCGAGCAGTGTTTCTGGTGCTGAGGGTGAGCAACCAAGTCGCGTCAGTAGCATTGCAGGAAGGCTGAGATGGGACAGGAAACCATCTAAGTGATATGAAGATTTTGTGCCATATTTCTAATCGTGCCCGCATTATCATGAAAGTGAAAGTTTGTGATAGTTGGAATGAGTTTCAATGAAGAAAAAAAAAAGTGCATTGATTCGGTGGAAGCGCAGTAATGATACACGCCAAGGAAAAGTGGAAATGTGTGGTGATTGTGAAAAAAAATAAGAGAAATAATGTAAAGGGTGTACGCCGAACGCTGCCCTTGTGAAACACGCAGTGAATGCGTATATGTGGATGTCAGGAAGGAAACCATCGCGAACTCCGAGAAAGAGACCTTTGCGAAGTTGTGCTATGATTACCTGGATCATCGCTGTTATGTTGTGTTTAGTGTTATTAGAAAAAGAAAACTGTGCGCTGAGCATTTATTTTATACTTGACGTGGTTTGACTGTGGAACATCAGTAGCAGTAACCAACAATCAGAAGTATTTTGATGCAGGAAGAGGAATGATAATGGGAACATTTGGACAGTGATTTTGATAAATACATCATAAAGTACATGTATGAGTGCTGTAAGAATTGCATTTTTGTTTTGGTCGACTATTTGGTATTAAATGAAAAAAAAAAGTATTGGGATTTAAATATGTGGTTTTATAGAATGGAAAAAAAATAGTCATGAAAAATAAAGGGGAAGGAAATATGTGGGGCGTATAATTTTAAACATTTACATTTTGCATATGAGGTGACCATTGTATTAGTATAACTACAGAAGAAATGTTGAGCCATTATATTACATTTGGTTATAACATGGTTACGTTACATTTTGTGAAGAGGGAATTTGATGTTGCTTTTGTTGGTTTGGAAGGCAGAAAAATGCTATTGATAGTGTTAAAGTGTTTGCATTTCAACAGAAAGAAACACAGCAATGTATTATGTTCGGTGATATTCATACAAGATATACACTTAGATTGAAAGCTTAAAACACATAAAGATATAAAGTTTATTTCCGGTGAAAAGAGGGATGTCATGATAATGAATATGCATGAAATGTATGCAGATAGAGGTTGAGCTATTAACCTGACCGGAGGTCAGAGGGCATGCGCATGATGTATGCAGGCGCGAAATGGTGGAATAATGGAAGCAGAGAAATAAATACACGCCGATGCTCAACGGGTAAATCATGTGTTGATGGTGCTATCAATTTCACATATCGGGCCACAAATGTGGCAGGCGGGACTGAAATGCAATGGAGCAGTTCATCAAGCACACCATCTCCCGCATCATGGATGTCTGCTCCTGACTAGCATCCTGAAGGGTGGTCTGGATCCCTGCTACGGTGTCCAAGCTGCACCCTGCTGATCACCCTGCAGGAACCCATAATGTTCCGGATTTCACTCATGCCGTACCCAGTCACACTCCTCCTTCTCCCCCTCCATCTCCCTCATGTGGTGAGATCCCGTACCTAGGTGGGTCTCCTCCTCTCTGAGCCTGCAGGGCAACAAAACAGAAGTTGCAGAGCATACACGTTTGGGCCAAAATACAACTGGACAAATACTCCGGGGGGATATAAAACTTGGAGGACACTTGCAATGAATGCTGCTCCTGCATGCACTGTTCAGGCTTACCGTTCACATGTTCCCCCTCCATCGTTGGCATGCTAGGACAGCACATGCTCAGGCTCCTCACACTGTCCTGCACCTGGCTGCTGGGGTCCTCTGCTAGGTGACCTCCATCTCACCTCTACTAGCCTCAGCCCTTCGTTCGCTATGGGCCATCGTCGCGCTTGGGGTAGATGCCCCAATGGGATCTTCCAGCGGGGTGCCTGCCTCACTGGCACATGGGCTTTCAACCCTCTCCAGGCTATCCAAGATGGCCATCAGGGAAAGTAGGGTAGCAGACAGGCTACCCCAGATCTGAAATGCCTGCTGACAATAGGGCCTGTCCAAGCGCCCTTTGCAACTCTGACTATTGTGGTCGTTGACCTGCATAAATCTCTTGTGCTGATTTTTCAGTTTATATATGACCTGCGTTTTTGTCTTCTCCTAGCCAGCCTCCCTCAGCCTCAGCACAATGAGATCGTGTATACGACCATTTTTCACGGTACGAGATAAATGTTGACTTACATCGGAATCACCCCTCATGGAGAGCAGCTCTCTGACCTCAGCTTTCAACCATACACCAGCCATTACTCAAATTGTTGATTGAAGGGGTTGTCTTTAAATATCACAGCAGATACTGCCAGAAATCTGCTTGAGTTTCCCTTTTCCTCCAGGTCTCCAAATGGGTGAAGTCTGCAAGATGATCTGCAGTCACAACTCTGGTGGAACAGACTGTAGGTTTAAAAGCTGGAAACCGATCCCTTTCTCTATATAAGCACACAGTGTGATCACACTGTGCACGCTTCAGCGGACACAATCGCTACAGATGAAAAGAGCTAAAAATTCATCAACTAAAAAGGCACTAGGAACACATTGCTACCAAGTTTTAAACACTCCATTAACTAACCTGCACTGCACATTTCTCCCTCTGCATTCAAACTTCCTGCCGACGTCCTGCCACAAAGCGCTGACATAACCAAAGAAACCGGTCGGCCATTTCCCTTTTCAATTCACCGAAGGAAGATGTCCTGGTAAGTTTTACTGCATTCCCTGACCACCTCTGAGGTAGGTCAGGGACCCGCTTGGGTTTTGATCAGTTTTCCCCCTTTCAAATCACGATGCTCCTCGGTCGTTAGCCAAGCAAATTGCCCTGTTAACCCTATTTTACATGGCAGTTTGAAAGGGCCTAGATACAATAGGAACATTTAAAAGGGTTTTATAGGTAGCCAGATGCATGTGAAGAGGATGGAGGGATGTCTATCACGTTTAAGCAACAAAGCTTTAGTTTGATTCACACATCAGGTCTGGCACAGACACACGAAGTCGAAGAGGCTGTTCCTATTCTATGAATGCTTTTAAGGGAAGTGAGCGAGGCAGCGAGAAAGAGAACTATGGAGGGATGTGCAATATGAAAACAAGCGTGGTTGGAGGCTGCTCTAATGGACTATAAATATCAATATGGAGTAAATAGTAAATTTGTGACTTAAATGCTAGGTCATTTTAAATTATTTTTAGAAGCTAGGCAAGAGAGGTAGAATCACAGTACCGCAAAAGTTCTGAAAAAGGTCACCTGTAAATTGGAGGACAGCGCTTCCTCTTCCGACCAGCCACCCTCCAACTGGGTAGCATTAAGGTCAACTTGGTTCTTTCTTCTTAATTTCAAATCTAACAACGTGCTGTCGCATTTGATTGTCCAAGAGATGTGCATGAAATACCTTAGAGGGAATGTAGTTCTCTATTTAGTTGTTTTGTCCTAAACTGCCCCAAATAAGGGGTTTGGATTGAGCTATACAAATGTGACACAAAATGTTACTGCTTCCTTTTCTTCAACTCACAATATTCACTTTTAAATCACCCTTGCTTTTTGTAACTCCAATTTTCTTTAAGCTGAGGACTCTTTAAACCCAATCAGGGAACCTAGTTTTCCTTGCCAGACATGTAACATGTGCACTTACAGTGGAGGGACGCCTTTGGTACTGAAAATCAACAGTGGGGTTGTGACCCCACATCCCAATATTCAGTTATAGATTATGACGGCTGGTCAAACATGTGTACAGCACTTGATATATTTGTTACTTGATTAAAAGCACCATGATTCCCACATTGTAAATACCTCGCTGCAGACATGGTGGCATCCAAATTTTAGTGAAGCAGACGGAAAGAAAATAAAAGAAATGCTTCATGCCAATAACACAATGTCGGTAAATGCCATTTTCTTTATAATTACATGGTTTTTTCTGTGATTGCAATTAGCCATTTTTCTTGTTTAGAGAGTGCAGAGAAGGTTTACCAGAATGTTGCCTGGGTTTAAGCATCTGGAGTATGGGGAGAGATTGGACAGATTGGGTCTTTATTCTTTGGAGCGTAGAAGGTTGAGAGGGGATTTGATAGAAGTATTTAAGATTATGAAAGGGATAGACAGAGTGGATGTGGATAGACTATTTCCGTTAAGAGGAGGAAAGATTAAAACAAGAGGACATGAGTTAAGAATTAAGGGGCAGAGGTTTAGAGGTAACATGAGGGGGAACTTCTTTACTCAGAGAGTGGTAGCCGTGTGGAATGATCTTCCAGGAGAAATAGTGGCGGCGGAGTCAATTGTATTATTTAAGAAAAGGTTGGACAGGTATATGGATGAGAAGAAGATGGAGGGTTATGGGCATTGTGCAGGGAGGTGGGACTAGAAAGGGGTGTTTGGTTCGGTGCGGACTAGAAGGGCCTAATGGCCTGTTTCCGTGCTGTAATTGTTATGTTATGTTATGTTATGTTATGTTATAATCAAATCTTACTGAATTATTGCGAATGCATTGCTGTAAATATTGCTGCTTTGATTGTTAAGACTACACTGCTTTGACTATTAGTTTAAAATTTGCTAAGGGAAATAATTCCCTGCTATGGACTGCCTGAGACACTGAATTCAGATAATGGTCCTCACTTTGTAGCCAAGGTAAATGAAAAATTGTGTACGGAATTGGGGATCCTGCAATGTTTCCATTTCTTCCATCAAACCCAGACACCAGGAATGGTGGAATGTGCGCATGGAACAGTGAAAAACCTAAGCTGGGGAAATTTGCGAAGGAAACGGGGCTAAAATTGGCTAAAAAGTGTTTCCCCTAGCATTGTTTAAAATGCGGGTGACACCACAGGTCAGGGCGATCTTCTGCAGAGATAGTTCGCAGACAGCCAATAGGGATACCTCAGGGACCAAAGCCTGCGCCATCAGTAATGTTGGATTTATCATCATTAGACGATGACATGACCAAATATCTGAGTAATCTAACAAAGACTTTTTTTGAGTGGTGCATTCACAGGTACATCAAACCCACCTACAGGAGAATGATCCAACAGATCAAAGTGGTGAATATTCTAACGTCAAACCTGAAAATTACATCCTCATGAGGAAGTGGGATCGGAAAAAATTGGGAGCTCAGTGGAAAGGCCCATTCCAAGCGCCGTTAACATAAATGTGTCGTACTCATATGTGGATAAGATGAATGCTTATAGCTATTGAATCTATTTCTATATTCTAACCAACTCAATAGAAAGTACCCCCTCAAGACCTAGCCCCTACCCCATACAGGAAAAGATAGAATGGATTTTTGAAATGGAGCAGATCACAAATAAGTGAAAGTAAGGAGATAAACATGTGGAGGACAGCAGGGTAACGTGACATTTTTTAAGAAATGATACCTACATTTACATAACCATACCAAACCTGGGAGAAAGTTGATGTAACTTTTACTGTATACAAAGAGTCTTACATTATCTTTGGCATAGGACATATCCATTGCTGACTATCAACTGGTCGTGGTCCTGTAAATTGTGATATGTGGCTCCCCATTTATAGAAGCTACAATGCTTTTAATGGCCAGAGGTAACTGGGTTTAAAACGAAAAGAGTTATCTCCAAGATGGAGCACGTCTTTATGGTTCTGTTCCCCTTCGTCAGTACAAGAAAGGCATGCAAAGAGCTGATTCGTCGACTCAGCACTGGGGCTATTGTTTCATCTTGTATTTGTATGTGTGAGTTCTTAAGACAATACATGGATGAAGAAAAAGGTTCCTTACTTTAAAATTGATATGAACAGCATCATGAGGCTGCAAACCTCCATTACAGTTCTTCATACTGTGTGTCTGCCCCCTGCTGGCAGCCAAGTCTAATCAAACAGTAAGGCATTGCTTGTTGCCATGCAAACCTGATCACTATCATTACAGCTATTGGTTGTTGAAATGGCTAAGGGGCTCCAAGTAACTGGGAAGGTGGTATTTCAACTGTCAGCAGAGATGGTTCCCATCTGTACTGTGGCAATTCAGAACCAAATGGACCCTGACTATATTCTGGCTGGTCAGGAGGGGAACCTGTAAAATTATGGGTTATGGCTACTGTACATATAGGTCTCGATGCCGCTTTAGTTGCCCATTCAGAGCCAGCTCTCCAGCGCATGACGTCCCGTTTTGCGGAAACTGCCAAAATGTTTGGCCTGAAAGTCAGCCTGAAGAAAACTGAGGTCCTCCATCAGCCAGCTCCCCACCATGACCACCAGCCCCCCCAAATCTCCATCGGGCACACTGAACTCAAAACGGTCAACCAGTTTACCTACCTCAGCTGCATCATTTCATCTGATGTATGGATTGACAAAGAGATAGACAACAGACTCGCCAAGGCAAATAGCGCCTTTGGAAGACTACACAAAAGAGTCTGGAAAAACAACCACCTGAAGAAACACACAAAGATCAGCATGTACAGAGCCATTGTCATACCCACGCTCCTGTTCGGCTCCGAATCATGGGTCCTCTACTGGCATCACCTACGGCTCCTAGAATGCTTCCATCAGCGCTGTCTCCACTCCATCCTCAACATTCATTGAAATGACTTCATCACCAACATCAAAGTACTCGAGCTGGCAGAGTCCGCAAGCATTGAATCCATGCTGCTGAAGACCCAACTGCGCTGGGTGGGTCACGTCTCCAGAATGGAGGACCATCGCCTTCCCAAGATCGTGTTCCATGGCGAGCTCTCCACTGCACAGAGGTGCACCAAAGAAGAGATACAAGGACTACTTAAAGAAATCTCTTGGTGTCTGCCACATTGACCACCGCCAGTGGGCTGATATCGCCTCCAACTGTGCATCTTGGCGCCTCACAGTTCGGCGGGCAGCAACCTCCTTTGAAGAAGACTGCAGAGCCCACCTCACTGACAAAAGACAAAGGAGGAAAAACCCAACACCCAACCCCAACCAACCAATTTTCCCTTGCAACCACTGCAATCGTGCCTGCCTGTCCCGCATCGGACTTGTCAGTCATCAACGAGCCTGCAGCAGACGTGGACATACCCCTCCATAAATCTTCGTCCGCGAAGCCAAGCTAAAGAAAGACATATAGGTCTGAAAACCTCACTAAATGGGTGAATGACATGCAAAAAGAAAGTCACAGGCCTTACAAGAAATTGATGTGAAATGCCTGACTGTGACACCTATCCCTTTGCACAATGCTTTGGCACTGGATGAACAACTTTTATAATGCTCCTAACTACCCTTGTGCATTTACTGTTTTATGCTGTCCAAGTATTCTCCACAGACCTTTTAGTGGTTTAGCATTTAAATGATAAAAAGGAGGGAATGTGAAAGTTTGTATTTTGAACTATCCAAAAATGACAGTTATTAAGAAAAAAACACAACTGATTTTGTCTTTATTAAAAACACCAGTCCCTAGTTTTGAAATTGGGGCCAGAGAGAGCCATGTGTTTACTGGGCAGATAGACAATTAAAACTAATCATCTCATCCTTCAAAGTCATCCGAATGAATAACTTCGGCCATTTCCTGGGTAAACAGTACTGCAACAGGCTTACAGAATCCAAAATGCCTTTTAACACAGAAGCACTAACTGACTTTGTCGGGCGAGTCAACGAACAACCCATTTTAAATGTCTTCCTGCGCTCAGCAGCTGATTAAACTTTACAGCCTTGTCAGTCACGATTTGAGTTATCAATGGGCATAGGGCACACACTGCAACATTGCCGGCTCCAGCTAAGCCTAGAAACTTCTTTCCCCATTGTTAACATTTATGGGTTAATATTATTGTGAGACCGACCATTTACACGTGATAATTAAAGACTAAAACTCAGGCATACAAGAAGGCGGATGTTACTGTGTATTGGAAGCAATCTTTCCAGACTTCTGCCAATTTCCTATGCAAGAAATTATATTTTTAAATTATGACTAGAACACACAAATAATTGCTTGACATCAGCCATGTTCCTGACTTTAGAAAAGTGCTATGCAAAATGTAAAGAATAAGCTTGCAACAATAAGTTCAAAGAGATGCCTATCAGATTTGTATGTAAGAGAATGCCCTAAATATTGAACCGTTTCACTTGGATCTTTGAATGAGGTTCTGGTATTAACTGGCGTGACATTGGGTCTACCTGACATTAATACGACTCATTCCTGTGATACAACAAAATCTGCGTCTGTATTTTGTGGTTCTGCAGTATATTTTTGTATCTTGACAGGCAGCATGACTGTCACAACCTCATGGTATCTATCTACTGAATTAATGCTCCTATGCTTCATTTCAAACTTCGAATGAGGAAAAAGGAACCCAATGTTAAATGCAGTCAGCCTCATGTTACAAAGGACAATAACAATTATTTAGAAAATTTTAGACTTTCTAGAGTAAATCGCACTGACCTTAGGGCCACTGGTACACTGAGAACTTTGGGGTGCAAGTTTACCACTTGCTGAAAATGGCAACACAGGGGCAGAGGGTTCTGCACAGTTCAGGTCTACAGGAAAGATAGAGTAGCCACGGAAGGTTGTGGGTATGAGGCTGGGTTTATTCTCATTGGGACATCGGAGACTGAGAAATGATCTAATAGAGGTTTATATAATTATGAGGGATCAATATTTTTGCACTGTCTTTATTTTAAAGAATGTAATTTATAGCAATATTTGACGGTGACGCTGCCACAAAATAACAAGTTTTGTCATATGTTCATGATAATAAGTCTGCTTCTGATTCTGAGATAGTCCTAATCTTTGTCCCATGGCAGGGATTCCAGAACTAAAGGGCACAGGTTGAAGGTGAGCGTGTTCATACTCAGCACAATTAAAGCTACTATGAAAGTCTTTGAGTGCTTTACAATTAACTGCAAAACAAGAACTGCTGTGCAGTTCCTACAGGAGGCCTCATCCCATTCATCGTGTCCAGTTTTGGTCCTCGTACGCAATGGTGATGGTGTCTCGATTTGTCCACAACTTTGTGACCATACAGAGTTGTTTTAATCTCAAAAACATACACTCTGAGAATTAAGTCTAGTTTCTTTCTAAAATAAAGTAATAAATTCATTCCTTATGGTTATATAGTCAAGGAAAACCAGGATATAAATTAAGTTAGGATTACATTGTTCAATGTCAAAAAGAACTTATTTAACAGAGTTGCCAGCTTGCACAATATAGATTAGCTAAGGATGGCCAATATAGCTCCTTATAAATATAGATGACTATTGAAAAATGTATCTTTCAGTCAGCACAATTTCCTGGGAACATGTTTGATTGCCTCTGGGACTCAGACAGAAACACCTCAGAATGCTTTTGTAAATAGTCCAATATTTTGCTTTTATTTTTCTTGGAATTTCCATGCATAGGTTAATTCAATAGAAATGAGAGGGCTGAGTCCCTACGACATTAAAAGACAGGCTTGATGGAACGGCTAGTCTGTTCTTATATTTTCTGATTGCCTGCATGAATACCTTCTTTCAGTTCAATGTCACTGACTTGACCCTACTTGACACAGATCACATCCCCTATTATTAGTTGCATGTAAGTAACTCTAAATTATTGAATGTCAAAAACATTAATATAATTAGGACATCCTTCAACACCAATGAAATGCATTTAAAAGACATTCCAATGTTGTAAAACACAGGTATAACCAACAGTGTTGCAATTACATGTAAAGAATTAATTGATTAGAGAGATTACCAAAAGCTTGGTCAAAAGAATGGATTTAAGGAGGGTTGTAAAAGAGGATAGTGATAGTGGAGAGATGCAAGAATTTGGGGAGTGAATTCCAGAGCCCAGTGCCTGGGGCCACTGGAGGTACAGTTCTCATTGTAGTTTGGAAGGCAGGATGGACATGAGGGATTTACAAGGAGCCAGTGTCAGACACAGATGGAAAGAAAATTAATGCCCATTTTTCTACATTCATTCAAGGGATGTGGGCTTTGAAGTCTGATGTTCAGAAGGTGGTGGTGGTGAGCTGCTGCCACAAAGCTGTTAAGGAGGGAAATCTGGGACATTGACTCATCAATAATGGAGGAATGTTCAGCAGGGTTAAACAAATGGTTGGCCATCAGGTTTGGAAACCGGGTCTGAAATCGACTTTTTAAGATGCCCAAGATCCTGTGCACCGTTAAAAGTTCCTTACTCACTCATATCTCTTCCCACAGCCCCTCCACCTTTCCAGAGCATGCAAAAGAAACCAGGTAACTACAAAGGTAGGCTTACGTCAGCAAGAGAGTGGGTATTTCAGGGAACTGAGAACTAAAATTGGAGGTGAAGTGCCTTGGGTACCAGAAGGGTGGGTGCTGATCATAAATTAGAGAGCTGGGCGTTGTGTCCAGGATCAGGAGGTAGGGATTGGGCTAATGTCAGAAGAATGATTGGGTCAAGGTTGAAAGAGTAGATGTCAGGCTGATCAGGTTGGTGGAAGGATCAGGAGAAGTGAGAGATGCTCATGATCAAGAAGATGGGTAATGCTGGCCTTTCCCGAAGGGGCCCATGCGATCCAAACAATGGAACAGGATGCGATATGGTCACGTTACTTCTTCAAAAGGTTCACAGGGGGATCTTGGTGATCCACAGTCTTAAGAAAGAGGCCAGCTCAGACAAATCCTTGCATACAGAGAATAAGGAGATCCTTTTATTCTGAACTGTATGACACTAAGGCTACAGATGAAATGGCCTTCCAGAACTTCCTGTCATGGAGGTCTTAGACAACAGCAAGCAGGGAGCCTGGATCAGCCAATTATCCTGGATGAGCTGATGAACTCCACCTATTACTTTGGGTTGAGTAAAACTCCTAGAAGTAATCTCTTACTTGCTGAGTTGTACACAGCTCTGTGGAACTGGGTAGGCCCAGATCTGTTGGAAGTATACAATGCTATGTATAGGCAAACATGTCAGACTCCAAGAGGAAGGGCATTATCATCGTCATCTTCAAACAAAAGGTGCTCAGAAATATGGGCTAAGGGGAGGGAGTCCAAAATTGGATTGAAGTGTTCCACACAGAAATCTGTAGTGCGGTACAATTCAATGGGTGGGAAAAAGAGAGCTTCCCCATCAAGTCTGGAGTCAGGCATGGTTGGCCACTCTCTCCAGTTATATTTGTGCACTGCATAGAATCCTTTGCTGAATCCATCAGGAAGGAAGAAGGTATAAGAGAAGTGGTGTTTGCCAGGCAGCGGAGGTACTCAGGTCAAGGCCTCTATGTACATGGTTGACATTGTTATCTTTTGTTTGGACCCATGAAAAGAAAGCACCTGTGGTGATACGACCACCAGCCTATTGCAGGGGGTGATCTCTGTACCTGCAGGAAGACCATCTAAGGGCCGAGTCCACCTGACCAGCTGTCAATCAGCTGACCTGAATAGACCCTCCTAGGGGGCTGACTCCACCTGGCTGACTATCAATCAGCCGACCCGAATATAGACCTGAGCCAGCCCCTCCTGAGCCAGTTACACGGGAGCCACCGAAGCACGAATTGGTATTCAGACTTTTACCTGAATAAAGCCTCTTTCAAGTTTTGTGTTTGCTTGCTGTTACCTCAGCGCACCACAGCACGTGATGAACAGGGACTCATATTAGATGCACTGATAAGGAAGGTGTGATTTTTAGAATAGCTGCAACCACAGAGACTGGAAGAACTGAGTAATCCATATTATAAAAAGGGTGGGGAGGAAGCAAGTCATGATAGATCATGGCAAATGTTTGATGGCCTATGACCCAGCTAATCAAGCAAGTGATAATCCTGTGGTGGACCTTGGGAAAGTCTGGGAAGGGTTGAAAAAGGAGGCATAATAAAGGCTCTAGACTGAAGCATTGACTAACCATTTCTCCCCATGAATGCTGTCTGACCCATTGAGTTCCTCCAGCAATTCTTTGTCTGCTCAAGATTCCAGCATCTGCTGCTTTTGTGTTTCTCTGATGTGTACTAATGTTGGAGAGAGTGCCCCAGAGGAGATGAGTCTGGAATAAACTAGCTTGGTATTCTACAGAGAGGGGTGGTAATGTTTCATCAGGAGATGAGAGGGGTTTACACAGAGAATACCAAATTTCAATAGCTCCACCCTTCCTTTCACTACATCTCTTTTTCTCTCCTGTGGCCCAAACCACTTTCTCCAGGTCAAATAGCAACTTGCCTATACTTCTTTTCACGTACGATACTGAATTCAGTGTTCACAGCATTGTTGCTTGCACTCTTTAACTTTCCATTCTTTTCACAATCAGACATCCTTATAACCCTCAACTGAAGTTTGACGAGCATTACGTCAACTTTCAATTAGGCTCTCGACAACTAATAATACACCACCTCTGAACATATTTCTGGGCAGCAATGGATGGTGGGTGCTATTTGCTATGCCTTGAAGGCCCAATTTCTTTATGCGACCTATTTCATTCCCTTTCACCTTAGATCCACCTCTTCTGCTAATCTTTCATGCCAGCCACTAACTCAAGCTCTTTCTTCCTTGTCATCTTCATTGGGCTTCACCTTGGTTCAAGATCGGTTACCTCACTAACACTTTCCACTACTGATGAAGGACTGGAGACTTGAAGCATTTGTCCTTCTCATTTTGCTTAATATTTAAAGAGGGGCTTCAGTTGTGTTGAAATTGTTCAATTATCTGGTTTTGTTCTCAAAGTGGACAGAAATTATGGGGAGATTTGCTCGATTCACTCTTCTTCTAAAGGGTGCAGATGGGGGAACCTAATTCTACAAGGAGAAATATTGGCAAACAAAGGATGCAGATTTAAGATAATTGGCTTAAAGTTCAGGAAGAGATTAAGGAATCTCATTTAAGCAGTGAGTTATTACAGCCTACAATTTACACAATGAATAGGTGGTGGAAGTAATTTCAATATTAACTTTCTAAAGAAAATTGGATGTTTACCTGATAAGAAAGAAAAATTGCAGCACTGTGGGAAAGATTGGAGATGTCAGACTCATTAATTAACTCCTTCATGCAGGTGGCACAGGCAAAATGGAGTGAATAGCTTCTCTGAAATGTAAGATTTCTTGTTTGTCTAAGTCCAACATTTCTACACCTTGTCTGAAAGACCAAAGAATTTTAATTTTTAATTTTAGACATATAGCCCTTTTGGCCCATGAGCCAATTGACCTACAACCCTGGAACATTTTGAAAGATCTGAAGCAGCCAGAAGAAACTCACACAAACACATGGAGAACGTACAAACCCATTACAGACAGTGCTGGATTTGAACCCGGGTCACTGGCACTGAAACAGCGTTACACTAACCACCACTAATCGTGCTGCTCAAATTGAACAAAGAAAATTTTATTTTATATTCTTTTTTCTTTCCACTCACATACCACTTCAAATACTCCCTATGCCGTAGCTGCTCTGTGATTAGTAAGGGATTGCTTAAGGTGGTTTGTGGGTGGAAAGAAAAAGTTTGAAAACCACTGTTTTAATCATACATAATTGACTCATTATGTGCACGGTTTCCTAACTCCAAAGGAAATGGGCCAAAGTCAATTTTTCTCAAGCAAAATATTTCAGTAACAATTGGGTCTAGAGCAATGATTCTCAACCTTCCCTTCCCACTCACATCCCACCTTAAGCAGTCCCTTACTAATCACAGAGCACCGATGGCACAGGGATTACTTAAAGAGGTATGTGAGTGGAATGAAAATGGTTGAGATCCACTGATGTGGGCAATGAACAAATCAACTAATTGAAAGACTTCACATTCATCTTAGGAAATCCCTTGGGGTCAAGGATAACTTGCTACACTCTGGTTTTTAGGAGGAAAAAGGGACCAGTGTGGGAACTAAAGATGATTCCACTGATGGAATGGAAAGTGTTCAATAGGGCTGGAGGAAGCACAGTTTGTGGTGGGGGGGGGGGGGGGGGTGGGGTTCATTCCTTCCACTGTTTATGCAAGGCTTCTTTGTGCTTTCAATGCATGGACTCAAGGTTGCCATTCCATCCCTCAATAACTTCCCCTTTGACTCATCCCATTTTCACCGAGCCAAAGGGGTAGCCATGGGTACCAGCATGGGCCCCAGCTATGCCTGCCTTTTTTATATCTATGTGGAGCAATCCATGTAGCAAGCCTGCACAGGGAAGGCTCCTCAACCCTTCTTCTTCACTATATTTATGACTATATTAGTGCTGCCTCATGCATCCATGATGAGATCATTAACTTTATCCACTTTTCTGCCAAATTCCACCCCAACCTCAAATTCACTTGATCCATCTCTAGCAATGCTCTTCCCTTTCTCAATCTCTTTGTCTCTGTTTGGGAAACAAACAATCAACAGACATTTTCTACAAACCCACAGTTACCTCCACTACGTCTCTTCATACCCTGTCCTCTGTAAAGATTATATTCTTTCTCACAATTCGTCCATCTCCATCACATCTGATCCCAGGGCGAGGTCTTCCATGCATCCGAGATGTCCGCTTTCTTCAAAAAAATGTGGCTTCCCCTCCACCACCATCAACTTGGCCCTCAACCATATATCCTCCATTTCCAGCACATCTGCCGAGGCCCCCCTCTACCCCCAGATGCAATAAGGACAGGATTCCCCTTGTCCTCGCCTACCAATCCCACCAGGACCACATCCAACATATCATCCTCTGCAATTTCTGCCACCTGCAACATGATCCCGTCACTGGACACATCTTTCCCTCTCATCCCCTCTCCATCATCCACAGGGACCGCTCCCTACTTGACCTCCTCATCCACTCTTCCCTTCCCATCAATCGCCTCCTTGGTACCGATCCCTGTATCAACAGGAAATGCTGCACTTGCACTTCCTCCCACACTACTATGTGGAGCCCCAAACAGTCCTTCCAAGTGATGCAACACTTCACTTGTGAATCTTCAGGGCTCATCTACTGCGTCTGGTGCTCCCTTTGTAGCATCATTTACATCCGAGAGGAAGGACACAAACTTCACTCCCTCCGTTGTAATAGAAGGGATCTTCCAATGACCACCCTTTATAATTCCTCACCCCATTCCCTTACCGGCATATCTAACCATAGTCTCATGCACTGCCCAACTGAGACTATCTGCAAAGTGGAGGAACAACATATATTCCATGTGGACACCCTCCAACCAGATGGCATTAACATCGACTTCTCTAGTTTCCATTGTCTCCACCGCCTACCACCGATCTCTCTTCCTGTGTCTTATTTTCTCCAGCTCCCAGCCCCTTGTTACTCTCTCTTTCCCTATCCCTGCCTCCTTTCTTCCAGTTCTTCATTCACAGAGCTGTCCCCCTCCCCCCATTAATTCTCAGCTTTTCTCTCCTTCCCTTCTCTCCTTATCCATCTATGACCTCATGGCTATTGGCCCACGCTTCTCCACCTGCCGTTTCTCCCCCACCCCCCACCATTTGACTGAGGCACCTTCCTGTTTTTGGCTCATACCTTGATGATTGGCTCAGGCGCAAAGCATTGGTTATACTTCTTTGCCTCCTAGCTGTGGAACCTGCGAGTTTCTCCAGCATTTATGTGTATTTACAGCGCCCTCCAAAATGTTTGGGACAAAAGCACTTTTTTTTTCCTTTCATTTGCCCCTGTGCTCCACGGTTCTAAATATATAATCAAAGAAATCACATGTGATTAAAGTGCACATTTCAGATTTTATTAAAAGTTATTTGTTTGTATACATTTTGGCTTGACCATGTAGAAAAAACAGCACTTTTCATGCATAGTTCCCCCATTTCAGGGCACCATAATATTTGGGACATAGCAATGGTATGTAAATTAGTCATGAGTGGTATTTTGTTGAATATCCCTGGCATGTAATAACTGCTTGAAGTCTGTGATACATCTTCTCCAGTGATGCTCTACCAGGCCTCCACTGCAGCTATCTTCTTTCTGCTCCTGCTTGTTTTGGGGACTTGTCAAGTCAAGTCAATTTTATTTATCGTCCTTATGCTCACATGGTAGGATGAGATAGCGTTTCTCCAGGAACAAGGAGCATATTTACATAGATGTAAATTAGGAAAGCAGTTAACACATTAAAATATTAAGTTTTACATTGAAAGTCCACGGCGCACTATGCACATCTGTACTAGGAGTTCAGGAGCCTGATGGCATGGGGGGAAAAGTTGTTTCCCATTCTGGACGGAAGGGCCTGAGTGCTTTGGTACTTCCTGCCAGATGGTAGAAGGGAGAACAGTTTACATGCAGGATGTGTGGCATCTGTCACAATGTTTATTGCTGTCCGCTTGCATTGTGTGTAATCCCCTTAGATTTTCTCTTTAGTTTATGGAAGGCATGCTCAATTGGATTTAGACTTGGCCATTCTATAATTTTCCAGATTTCAGCTTTGAAAAACTCCTTTGTTGCTTTAGCAGTATGTTTGGGATCAATGTCTTGCTGTAGGATGAAATGCCGTCCAATGAGTTTGGAGGCATTTGCTCAAACTTGAGCAGATAAGATGTTTCTAGACACCTCAGGATTCATTTTGCTTCTGCCATCAGCAGTTACATGATTAATGAAGATAAGTGACCAGTATCTGTGGCAGCCGTACATGCCCAGACTATAACACCCCCACCACGATGTTTCACAGATGAGGTGGTATGATTTGGATCTTGGGAAGATGCCTCCACACTTTGTGTTTGCCATCTGGTTAATCTTGGTCTCATCAGTCCACAGGACATTTTTCCAGAATTCTGGAGGCTCTTCTAAATACTTCTTGACAAATTGTCATCCAGCCATCCTGCTTCTGTGGCTAACTCATGGTTTGATCTTGTAGTGCAGACTTTGTATTTATGTTCTTTAAGTCTTCCATGGAGTGTAGACATTGACACATTCACACCTGCCTCCTGAGGTGTTTCTGATTTGTTGGACAGCTGTTTGGGAATTTTTCTTCATTATGATGTCATCAGCAATGGAGGCCTTCCTTGGAATACCAGTCCCTTCGCGATTACTGAGTTTACTCTTTCTTCTTAATGATGCTCCAAACAGTTGATTTTGGTTATCCTAAGGTTTGAGCGATGTCTCTGACTGTTTTATTTTTTGTTTTCCAGCCTCGTAATGGCATCTTTGACTTTCATTGCCACAACTCTGGTCCTCATGTTGAAAAACGGCAACTACAGGCTCCAAAGGTGATCAAACGCTAAGAAGCAAGCCCAGCTCTCTTATACCTGCACCAATGAGGCAATTAAAAAATACCTGAGTTATCACAAATACCTGTAAAGCCAAATGACCCAAATATTAGGGTACCCTGTGATTTCTACAGGGTGAAACCAAAATGTATAAATATAACCTGAAATAAAATCTGGAATGCACACTTTAATGACATGAGAATTGTTTGAACACAGGGGCAAATAAAGGAAAACAATGTGTCTTTGTCCTAAATTACCATGGAGGGCATTGTACATTTAATTCCATCCTGATGTGTTTCTTCTCCACTTGGAGCAGTCGTTGGTCAGGGATTCCCAACAGTCAGTGGGGTTGTTGTTCTTCCTTATGAAGGCTTTGAGCATTTCTTCCAGTCTCTAGTAATGTTTGAAATAGATCTATTCTGGGAGTCTAGTATCACGCATTACAAGGCTGGTTCAACAAACACATCTGAGAGCCATTAGGGCTTCAATGCTGGCAATGTTAGCTTGGGTGAAGACACTGACACTGGATCACTGATCCTTCCAATGAGATCTTGCAGAGGCACCACTGGTGGTATTTTTATATCAGGACTGAGACTCTCGTAGTCTTGATAAAGGGTGGAGACCAGAATTATTAACTGACCATTTCTACCCATGGATGCTGTCTGACCCACTCAAGCTCCTCCAGCAGTTCTTTGTTTGCTCAAGATCCCAGCAGCTGCAGTCTGTGTTTCCCAATCAGTGTGGATCTGGTGTGGTGGAACTTGGAGTCTGAGCGGAGGCAAACATAAATGTCACCTGCATATTACAGCACAGCTTCTGAAGGTCAGGTGACCTTATATCTGGCCCTGTCGTCATTGGTTTCCCACGATTTGCAAATTATTACCATGCATTGTCCATTTAGAAGCAAACAAACCCTGCTTGCTGTACGTGGTGAAACGATGTAAAACAATTCCAAATTTATTGTGCAAAGTTTTTTCTTCATTTATAAGCAGTAACTAAATGACTATAATAATACATTATAGATTAATGCAATTACTGAACCTTGAATGTAACAATATTGCAAAATACACAAGAGCCCAGTAAATTATACTAAATTTTGGCTTACTCATGGAAAATCTTTGCAACATATTGGCTTCAATACAACCAAGTTTAAGGCAATGTCACATTTACACCTAATAAATAAATCATGAGAAAATATAATATGTACCAGTGATGTCTATAAGGATCTAAATAAAATATAGTCTCAAAGCCCTGTGATTTATTTACTGGAGAGCGCTCTGACTGGAAAAGTCTTAAATGACAACAGCTACAGCAGGATAAATGCTGCAGTAAGGCCTGTAACATTGTGAAGGCAGTTTATCTTCCACTATCCCTATGAATGGAACTTCCATATATCAGATTATGAGGATTATTTTTCTGTATTTTGCACTTCTGCAATCAAACATTCAATTCTCCTTAAGTCATCATCCATTATGAGAAACTGAAGGGCAGGAAACAATCTGCTGGTCCATTCAATAAAACACGAAAGCCTACAGATGCAGTGATTGAAGTATAATGCTGGTTTTGCCAGCAATGTGCCTTGTGCTGGTACATTCAACCTGCCCCTTTTATTATGTGTGATAGTACAGATCTATCACCAATGTATATAGTGTATATAGTTACAGTATCTAGACTGTGCTTACAGCGATTGGCTGAGAGCTAAGCCACGCCTACTGTCTGGGCCTTAAAGGGTTGTGTCCCTAGCCAGGTCGGATCATTCCGGACTGGTCGGCCACCTGTGAAGAGCTCCTGTCTTTTGCTAATAAAAGCCTTGGTTTGGTCAACAAGTCTTTGATTCTTTCGACGAGCTCTACATTATGCACCCATTCTTTCTCAACAGACTTACTGTTCTGGCTTGTCACCAGCATCATCTATTATTATATATTTCAACCAAATTAACAAAGCATACTGACCCGAGGAGACATCTTCAGGCATTGCATTCTAAATTTAAGTAAACCTTGCAAGGAAAATAACAGTCCTGATCCAGCTGCAACAATCCCATCCAATAACAATGTAGGGAGCTTCACCACCAGCCCCTGAAGGGCAGGTCTTACTGGGCATTATTTTTCTATTTCCTACATTATTCACTTTCTCCAAGGCAGATGTCCAACCCTGTGACAAATCATTATGATTTTGAAATCAAATAAACAGGAACAACCCTCACAGCAAGAGGAAACTTGAACGGAAACAGTCTAGCCCTGATAAAGGATAGAAGGTCAGCATGCCCCTCTTTAAAAAACATTGAGGCTGGCAACTTTTACTCGGAGGCAGGCATTATCGAAAAACGATGGAATTTATTACTTTGAAAGAGCTGCCTTTATTACCAAAACAATACTTAAGTCAGAGTGGTTGTGTGAAGAAACATACATAATCGAACAGCATAGAAGGCTATTCAACCCATCTGTCTATGCTAGCTCTCAGGGAAATCTATCATTCTGGTTCTACTCTTTACTTCCCTGTAACCAATCTTCTTGCACATGGCCATCGATCCTTCCAATTCTCCCACTGTCAACCTATACTAGGGGTTATGCACAGCAGCTAATTAACCAGCCAATGTGCTTTTGGAATTTGGGTGGAAACTGGAGAATCCAGGGTAACAGGAAGAATGTACAGACTCCATGTGGATGGCATCCTAGGTCAGCGTGGAACCTGGGTCACTCCAGCTGTGATGCAGCAGCTCCAATCTCTGCCCTCCGGTGCCTCCTTACTGCCATAACTCTATCCCAAAAAAAATGTTGTCACACCAGGAATGTTAACATTTTCTAAACTTTCTCGAGATGATTGTAAATCATCCTTAGATTTTGTATTATTTCACGAGGAGATACAAGGGATCTATTCTACAGATATTAAACTGCATGCAGAGTCACCAATAAAAGGAAGGAAAATATTCCAAATAATGAATTGTTGGATTGTTGCCTGAGCAAATTTGAAAAGAATCCTGAGGTAGCCAATAACGTAGCTCCTACCTTACACCATTTTTAAATTTTGTCGTCACTCAAAAATTGGCTTGATGGGCGGCAATCATACCATACATTGCAAGCAGAGACCTGGGCAGATATACACCCAACGTTATACTCTAAGGCAGGGTTTCCCAACCAGGGGTGCTCGAGATAGCATTCCAGGAGGTGCGAGATAACATTTCAGTTTTTTAAAATAAATCCATACTCCTTCAATTTGGATAATATGTCGGATGATGAAAAGCTGAAGGAAGATCCTATTGAACTGCACACAAATCGTGTTCTTGAAATGCAGTTTGAAAGGAAAACTTTGGAACAATATTGGTGTTCGGCAATGGACATGTTTCCAAGACTTTGTGAAAAAGCACTAACTGCTCATCCAATTCGCGACGACATACTTATGCGAGTCTGGATTTAGTGGCCTTTTGTCAATCAAGACAAAATCTAGAAATCGCTTGGGTGCACAGGCAGACGTGCGGATTGGTATCAGCAACAAAGTCCCACGTTTTGAAAAACTCTTAAGCAATAAACAGGAACAAAAGAGTCATTAAATTTAAATTGGCTTATGAACATTTGAACATTAGTTCTTTAATTTTTTTAAGAAACTTCATGCATGGATGAAAATTTAATTTTTTTGTAGGGTTTATGCAACTTTTAATTAGTTGTAATATTTTTTCTTTTCCGTATGTTTCATTTTTGTTTATATATTATTAAAAATTGATTATACACATTTGTTTTGGTCACCTTTACCTTTTCTTAAATAAATTATTACTTTAAGGGGTGCAAGAACACGTTAAAAATTTTTAGGGGTACGGGGCATAAAAAAGGTTGGGAACCACTGCTCTAAGGGTATTCTTTTCACTTGAGTCCAATGTGTATACAAGCGGGCAAAGTCAATGGCGAACTTCATCCTGGTATGACCACAATTTGCCTGTGACAATAATATATCCATGAAGGGGATTGAATTCATTGCCCCAAGTTACTCATTTTGATATAAGAATGCACATACAATAATAAAGGAATGCATAAACATGTGTCTCCTTCATATGTAAATACATCTGTCTCCAAGTATTTGCTTTATATTTCTCCTTTATTCACATCCACAGAAAAGGCATCAAGTGGGTCTGATTTCATTAGAATAATGGCATCACCATGGTTTTTATGTTAGGACAAAAATGTCTTTGTGCTCACCAGAGCAGCAGCGAATCCATTCTTGCAGAAAATGCTTGGGGCTATTGAATTATGTAACGTGAAAACCTTTTTTATTTCAGGCGAACAAAAGAATTAGCTGGTTTAAAGGAAATGCTAAATTGTATTGATTTTAAATGTCAAAAAATCTCAATGATATTTTCTTGAAAATGTTGGTTCAGGAAAACATTTCAGAAAGTTTTTTATAAGTGAAACTTCTGCAGCCTCCCTCTTGCTGATAGCAACCACCATTGTTCTGTGGTCACTCTTAATCGAGAAACTTGAGGCCTTTATGCAAGATTTTCAGGACACATTATTTAGGATAGATTTTTATCATTAGGTTAATTCAATTCCTCTTTGAAGAATGAACAACAGATTCAACTCTACCTTGAATGATTTAAAAAAAAACTCCCTTTTCACCTCAAGTTCAATACTCTAGGCATGTTGCTGCAAATTGACAGGGTTTACTTGCCAAGGTAAAGGTCAGTCCAACCCCACATCATACCAATCATACCACCCCCTGTATGATCTAGTAATACTCTTTCATTGGCCAGTACAGCTCCTTGCAAAGTGCTCACATTTACAAAGTTATCCTTCATCAGCTGCTTCACTTTAGCAATTATGTTTATTTGATTTGATCATTCTATTATCTATGTAGTCCCTGCAACCAAATTCAGCTTTGAAGTGGCTTCATTGGCCCAGTACAAATACCGAAGGTAACCAGTAAAAGGCATCTATTGCAGTGAGGCAGCAAAAGTCAGGGAGTTGCATTGTGGGTGAGAGGATTCATGATCTTGATCTGAAAAAAATTGCCTTTGTTAAATTAAGAAACTTGGCCAGAGTTTTACACATTCCCTAAGTGTACCAAAGGCAAAGGTAGCATTCTTAGTTTGAGTACTGATGGGCTTCCAGATCTGATGTTACAAATATATTAACAAATACATCAACTCAGACTTAAAAGAATCAATTCCAGTTCAATATGTCAACAATTAGCACGCTGCACACTCCAATTACCGCCATGTTTCAAGTTAACGTTTGGGATTTAGATTGGATTTACTCAGACTCATCAATGCTTCGCAGCAATCATTCCTCTCACATTCAGATTAAACTCTGGTCCCAATGGTGGTCTGAATGAGCTCTGCCACAAACACCAAATCTCTGGCATTGATGGCAGCTGCAAATCCAGGCCTTTTCTTTCCTTCCAAGCAAATTCTGCTCTACGTTTGACGGCTTTCTTTTGTTGCCTTCTGAAGGAATACCTTTGAGGAATTTGCATTGCATCGAATTAGTCATGGAATGATCAAATTAACAACTTGCATCTGTTCACCCAGCAGACTCTCCACATTAATTATGCATGCAAATCAGTTTATAATTAAAATTATATGTAACAGCACAAATGCTCCCAACATCCTCTGCTGACTTGAAGCTGTATCATTATTCTGTTCTCAAGCAAGAAAAATAAAACCTGTCAGGTTCTTGATTTAAAAGAATGTTGGTATGTATCTCTACATAACAAGTTTCGGATTCCTGTCAACCAGGTAAGGTTCATCATAGCACAAGCTTAAAAGGAGACAGAATGGAAAAAAAGGCTGAGTGATTCTAATTATAACTCCCCCTTTTTATATTTTCTCTGGGCTTTTGTAGTACAAATTGTCCAGAAACTAATGTATTCCTGCAAATAAAGATACTGCTCCATGGTTGGCCACAATTAGGGAGAACCAGCCATCATTTATTTAGGTCATTTTATTTCATGGGTGGTCCCTCCAGATGGAATCTGACTTGCTCACCACACAGAAAAGTGAGCACCACACACATATCCATTTCCCCTGAAGCTCACTCTTCAGGGCCTCCTCCTCTTACATTTTTCCCATCTCTTAGATCCTTATCGTCTCTTGGATCATCCCTTCTTGCATTAATCCCCATACCTGTACTGACAATAACCACAACAGCAGTCCGAATATAAGACAGCTTTAATAAACTAATATGTCCAATAAGAGGTCTTGTCTCTCTGGACAAACCTGGAAGGCGGGACTGTAACTCTGGACTGCTTTATATACAAGGTCACCGGGGTGACCCCTGGTGACCTAATGGTGTAATTACATATCACCACAATACCACTAACCTCCTTCCAGCCACCCATTCCCTATCATGCTCTCTCTCCATAACCTTTCTCAACTTCCTCTCTCATTCCTGTCCCTCCCTCGATTTCATCTTCATTTCCTCTTTTGCCCCTCTCTCAGCCCCTATTTCCCATCTCCATGGGAATATGGCACATGAAGTCATGTTGAGCAATGATCTGTAGTTTATGCTAATACCAACTGGGAGGTGTTAAAAGCTGGTAGAGGATTTTAATTATGAACAGCAAAAAAATAGAGTAAATTATTGTGAAGAAGCAGAGCCTTGCATCCCTCTATTGATGTTGATTCTACAAAGGTAGTAGGATTACTTGGTGAAAGCAAGAATATTGTTTATGACCAAACATGACCTGATGTTGACAATTGGTCATTCTATGATATAATTATTAGTATCTTGTAATCTTCGGGTCTGAAATTCAAGACACAACGCATGGAAAATGCACCACAGAAAATCAAATTTGAGCTTTACTTCCCTGCATTGATTTTCTGTTTGGATAATGGAATGATTTCCCAAATCAACACAAAATGCCAGTCAAATTGTTGGTGTGTGCTCATCTATGATTGTATTTAGACTCCAGCCACCACTGAAGTTCTGTTGTACGAAGTCAATTTGTCAGACTCTTTGGATTGAACAGTCAAAGCGTTCTGCTTGTAAATATAATGCCCACAGATAACTTATTATTACCTGTTTTATGAATGTCCAGAGTAAATATAACTTTTATGTTGAAAGTTATTAAATATCATTTGACTGACATCTCTAATATATGCCATAGGTCTTGTTGGAGGCAGCTGTTGCAAAACATTTCAATTCTGACAATTTCTTAGTAATCTTAGTGCAAGACAAGCATAGCGGTAACCACAGATTTAGACTGATGCACCATTTGTTCCAGTAACAGTTTGTATGCTAAGCGTGACCCTGCAGACTAAGAGAACACCCCCTTTTACATTCCCTTCCTCATTAACTCTCCCATTGTCCCATTTCAGATCAACCTCCTCCCTTAATTCTAAGCTGTTAAAATTCAGAATTCATCAGTGTTCTCTTCCAACTTTCAAGAGCATCTCATTCCCCTCCATTATCTTTGATTTGCAACCTCAATCTTTTGGGGCTTTCAATCTGCTACATAATCCAGAGGCCATTAAATAAAAGTACCCAAATATCCTTCTGCAACATACTGGATTGGCTCCTGTATAGTTCAATCCAGCAACAGGAAAATTGCAACATTAGGCTTTTTCAGGTGCATTCTGCGCTAAGAATGCGCCTGAAGAAGCAGAAGCGGTCCTTTAAATTACCGTTCAGGTGGCAGCGTTTAAAGCTCAATGCTGGCCACCTGAAAGGAGAGCTGCGCTGGGATGCGCATCTGAACACATTCCGGCTCCTGTCCCTTGGGCTGTCAATTCAGGATGGCTGGCTGTCAGTGTGGGGATGTCCCCACACTGATCCCGCTGCCAAGCTCTCTCCCCACTCACGGGGCTGGAGTGGCCGGCGGGTATCGACATTGTTTCGGCCAGCCCCCTTCTCCCCCGCCGACCGCTCTAGCCCTGCAGTCCCCACGCTGACAGCCCAGCCAGCTGCCCCTGCTCCAACGTCCTGCGCCAGAGGAAGGGGCAGCTGGGAGAGGAGCTGTCAGGCGCTCCCCAGCTGACTGTCATCCCAAACTTTTTTAGGCGGCTGCATTCAGATGGCTGGGAGGCCACTGTGTTGCGGCGATTATCCCTCTCGGAGGAGGGTTACAAAGTTCACCTTGCAAGCGCCTCCTGCACATTCAGGTGGCCTCCCAACAGCCGCATATTGCCAAAATATGCAGCTTTACAAGCGGGGCAATTGGCCACCTGAAAGTGCCTAGAGTCACCCGAAGCACTGGAGGCCAACATTAATGTTTGAGATATAAACTGTGTGCTTGAACACTGATCTAAAGATTATGTTAGGCCTCCCACACAATGGTAAGACTTTTATAGGTGTTAACTTTTTAGACATCAATGGTCAGACCAGAGGTTACTTTCCTATCTAAAATGTCTTGCAAAAATAATGGTAAGCTTTCTTCTTAAACTACCGGGGATGGTGTAGTTGGGAAAGAATTTAGATTCAGAAGTGATGAGGGGTTGGAGATATCTTTCCAAGTCAGGATGAGGTGAGATGTGAAGAGGAACCTATTGTCCTTGCCTTTCTTGGTTCTGTGTTTGGGAGGAGCTGACAGTAAGTAGCAAGAAACTAAAATAGAATAATTTACCATGCATATCTTTCTATTGGTTTGACTATTTTGCTCAGGTCTACATTGTTCATTTTTAAATATTTAAATCAGAGTTTCATTATATCAAATATACCCTTGTATCAATTCATCTGGGATGCACAATGTATTCCACTCTATCAGCTTTAGACCAGTTGAAGTGAGCCATGTGTAATTTAGAACCAACAAGACTTCATTATCAAAGTCACAAGGTCAAAGTTCAGATTTAATGTCAGAGTACATACATGACATCACATACAACTCTAAGATTCTTTTTCTTGTGGGTGAGGCAGAATTACTGGTAGTGCAAAAGAACTGTACTCAAGAAGATACATATACATGTAAACAAATAAAGAAATCATTTATTATCAGTTATTATAGTCAGTGATTGTGATCTACAGAGTAAGACGATATTAGAAGCCAAAGTATGAGAATCTAAACTGGTCCAAACCAAGTCTTGTTGGTTCTAAATGACACATGGCTCATTTCAACTGGTCTGAAGCTGACAGAGTGGAATACATTATGCATCCCAGATGAGTTGATACAAGGGTATATTTGATATAATGAAACTCTGATTTAAATATTTAAAAATGAACAATGTAGACCTGAGCAAAATAGTCAAACCAATAGAAAGATATGCATGGTAAATTATTCTATTTTAGTTTCTTGCCACTACTGTCAGCTCCTCCCAAACACAGAACACTTACATCCAAGAAAGGCAAGGACAATAGGTTCCTCTTCACATCTCACCTCATTCAACAGAGATGCACTCTGTTATAGCACACCATCACCCAATGTTGAATTGAAGGGAATAAGCATTGCTTAAATACATCTGACATGGGAAAGCCTTTGATTTAATGGGAGCAGTGAGAAACACTCTCCTCCTCTTTAACTACCTGTAATAATCCAACCTCCACCACCTTCCAGGTTAAAAAAAATTCCCCAGATTTATCACAGTATGTGAGAAGAAATTCCTGTACACTTTAGTTTTGAATCAAACCAGTGTATTCATAGGAAAAACACTTTGAGGTCAAAAGGAGAAACAATTTTTCAGGTAAATCTCAACAGAATCCCATTAATATTACCATTCTCCCCCAACATCTTTTCATCTCATCCTCCAAAGGACAAATGAATGTCAGCGCCAGTACAGGGGAGCAGGAAGTAATATGATGACAGGCTATTGCCAATTTTCAAAGAAATGGTCCAAGCAAGGTCAGGGAGCTTTAAATTTGTTAATGGTGCAAGGTGCAGGGTACCAGCATAGGAAAGCACAAGGCATCTATAAACAGAAGCAAAATCCTGGAAGTGCCAGAAAGATAAGATAGAGGTAGGTAAGTTGTTTCCATTGGTGCAGAAGACATGGCCCCAAGATTCAGGGTTGTAGATTTAGGATAGAGATGAGGAGGAACTACTTTTCCCACAGAGTACTCAATCTAAGGAATTCGCTGCCCAGTGAAGCAGTGGAGGCGACCTCAGTGAAAATATTTAAGATAAAGTTGGATAGCTTTTTTACATAGTAGGGGAATTGAGGGATATGGGGAAAAGGCAGGTAGATGGAGATGATCTTAACCTCAGATCAGCCATGATCTCATTGAATGGCGGAGCAGGTTCGATGGGCCGGATGGCCGACTCCTACTCCTGTTTCTTAAATTCTTCAAACCTTGAAAGAGCTGAAAATATTCAACCAGTCATCTTGCATCATCTAATGTTTCAAGCATAAAGTTAATAAGATACTAAGTATTGAAGTTCCTCTGGCAGAACAATGTGGTGTTTGGTTCATTCCTGACTTCTGCACCTGCACTTTGCAATGTAGAATGTAATTTTTAATTTATAGACACAACACGGTAACAGGTTCTTCCGGCCCATGACCCACGACCACCCTAATCTACCAATATGCCCAATTAATCTACTAACCCCATACGTATTTGGAGCATGGAAGAAAACTAGAGCACCCGGAGGAAACCCACACAGGTCATGGAGAGAACATACAAACTCCTTACAGAGAGCAGTGGATTCGAACCTGGGTAATAGCATTGCGCTAAATGCTACGCTTACTGTGCTGCACTGATTTCATGGGGCACCGGCAACAGTATGGGGAGATGAGATAGCTGCTCATTTAAAACATGCTTCATCTAATCCATGCTGCACAAATACACCCAATTAACCAACTAACCCTGTACGCCTTTGGAAAGTGGGAGGAAACCGAAGCACCCAGGGGAAACTCATGCAGACGCAGGGAGAGCAAACACAGTCTTTGCAGACAGCTGCACATTCAAACCTGTAGTAGTATTGTGATAACACTTCACTAACCAGAGACTGTTAAAGGTCTAACTTAGCAGTCTCCAAAGTGGTCAATATCGACCCCCAGGAGTCGATGGGACCCTCCAAGGGGTCGATAAATGCCAGTGGGTCAATAAGACCGAGAAGGGGGTGGGGGGTTGATTTAATATAGCATCTATGGGAGTGTCGGCCAAGCTCTTGCAAGAGTGGTGCATGGTGGCTGCCATGCTCTATTTGGCTTCAGCGCATACTGTAGTTGAGAGAGAATGGGAGGACTGAAAAAGGTGTGAGATACATCCAGCCCCAACCCACCCCCCCCCACCCCCCGTCCAGCACCGCCACCCCCCTGTCCTGTCCAACCAACCTCTTATCCAGCACCCCGCATCCAACACTGCCACCCACCCCATCCAGCACTGCCAACCCCTCCACCCCCCTCCCCATCCAGCACCGCCACCACCACCACCCCCTTGTCTAACTTCACACTTCACTTTGGACTCCACACTGAGTTGAGGAATTGACAAATGTCCAGAGCAGAGATGTAAGTTACACTTTACTTCTGGTCCCTCAGTTTAACTGTACAGAAGATTAATATATCCAATGTGATATTATTAATCTGAAAGGGGGCACCAATCTCAGCGAAGATTTCCGTGAACATAAGTAGGAGCAGGAATCGGATATCTAGCCCATCATGTCTACTCTACCATGGGCTCAACTTCTCCTTCCTGCCTTTTCTCCATAAATTTTATTTCCCCTACTATGCAAAAATCTATCGAACTTTGCCTTAAATATGTTTAATGTGACAGTCTCCACTGCTTTCTTGGGCAATGAATGCCACAGACTTACTACACTAAGAAAAGTCTCCTCATCTCTATTCTAAATGATCTCTCCTGAATCTTGAGGGTCTATCCCCTATTTCTATTCTCATCTATCAGTGGGAACAGTTATCCTGGCTCTATCTTATCTATCCCCTTCCGCAGACAATGTCATATCCTGGTCCTGTCACTCCATCCTGACCCACTTGGAGAACGATGCCTCATACACCAGGCTGCTCGGCTTTAGCTCGGCATTTAAAACAATCATTCCCCAGAAGCTGGTGGAGAAGCTGTCCTCACTGGGACTCAACATCCTCTCTGTATTTGGATTCTGCATCTCCTAATGGAAAGACCATAGTCTGTCCTGATCAGCAGCAGAACATCCAGCACAGTCAGACTGAGCACAGGCGCATCTCAGTGCTGTTCACGCTACTGACCCACGACTGCATCACCAGATCCAGCTCCAACAGTGTCATCAGTTTGCAGATGGCCCAACAGCAGTTGGCCGCATCGACAACAATGACAAGTCACACTGCAGAGAAGAGGTGGAAAATCTCATGAAATGGTGCGAGAATAACAACCTGAGTCTCAACATGGACAAGACAAAGGAGATGATCGTGGACTTCAGGAGGACCAGGAATGACCATGCTCTATTACACATCAACCACTCTGTAGTGGAGAGAGTGGAGACACCAAGTTCCTTGGAGTTCACTTGACTAGTGATCTATTGTGGACACAGAACATCTCCTCACTTGCCAGGTAGGTGCAACAGCGACTGCACTTCCTGAGAAGACTGAGGCAGCCAAGGATACCAGCCACCGTCATGTCAACCTTCAACAGGAGCTCTATTGAGAACGTCCTGACTGACTGCATCACAGTGTGGAATGGTTGCTGCAGGGAAATGGATCAGAGGTCAATCCACAGGACCGTAAGAGTGGTAAAGAGTCTCCCTCCACCTCCATTAACGCGATCTACTGGGATCATTGTTTGAAGTGGGAACACAAAATCATTGAGGACCTTTTCCACCCTTCAACTGCTTCTGTCAGGGAAGAGATACAGAAGTATCAGAGCCAGCACCACCAGGCTAAGGAACAGCTTCTTCCCACAGAGAGTGAACGACCAAAGGAACTGCTCACAATAACCATCTCATATTCATGAAACAATACTTATTTGTATAAGTGAATACTTGTCCGTCATATGTATTGTCTGTCTGCATGTGCGTTATATCTGGTTGTGTGACTCCATGATTTTGCCCTGAGGACCAGATAATACTGTTTCATCAGGTGGTACTTGTACAATCAGATGACAATAAAGTTGGTTTAATTTGACTTTCGTGTATTTATATTTTTCTATAAAATACAGTTTCATTATTCAGAATTCCACTGAGTACAAAATTCCTGCGGTGCTTTGGGAGTCCCTGCAGAAAGAGTAGGAGTAGAAGGGAGGGAAATGGAATGGGCCTTGTCTAATACCTTATCAATTATAGTGGAGGGCTTTCTGCATTTGGGGAGAAAGGAAGCCATCTTGGAAGTTGACATCATCAGAATGGTTATGGAACTGATGGAGATGTAATCGAGAGAAGTTTTTCCATCAAGCAGATTGGGAGGAAGTGTAAACAAAGTAGATGTGGGTATGTGGATTTGGAGTAAAGACTGAAGGACAGCCATCCACGGAATTGGCCGGCATAGTGCACAGCATCTGGTGCTACCTCTGCACAGCTCCATTGACCTGGGTTTGGTGCTGTCTAAGGGGAGATCGCACGTTTCCTCCAGATGTCTCGGCTCTCTCCCATATCACAAAGGTGTGCAGTTGGTGTGTTAATTGGCTACTGTGAACTCTCCTGGTGTTAGACAAAATAACGTATAGGGAAATAAGTTGGGCTACGAGATCGATAGCATTGGTCCGAGAACCACCTTAGTTTCATTTGGCAGAATGGTCTCCCATATTGTGAGAAATATGAGAGAAATCCTTCGCCATTAGTTTTTAAATGGAATTTTAAAATGGGGACTGTGTAAAGGGCAGGTAATTCCTAACTGAGACAGTTAAAAGCTCTTGTTTTACAAAAAAGCTTTCATAATAGTATTATTAACTTGATATCTCAGTGTCCAAAAAATGATATATAGGTTGGGCTTGATCAGATAGGATTCAAAGCAGGAGACATTTGTATCTCTATAGATCTTTTAACGATCACCTTTGAAACTGTTTGGTTTTTGCTAAAGGTTTCATGGCAAAAAAAAAATCAGATACCATGTCCAAATTACTTTATTCATTCATTATGCTTAACTTAAAAGTACAGTGACAGAGGTATGCACAGAATAGAGAGTGGGATAGCATGGTGTTGGGTTGGGAGGAGGAAGGTCCTTACATCTAAATATAATTTAGCAATAGTGGACAAAACAATCCCATACAATATCCTAAATTCTTGTTATGGAAATAATTACATGACAAGGAAATATAATGGAAACAATTTTTTCACTATCAATATTGAATAAAAATAGTTCAAACTCAAGTGATGAAAGAGAATTCTCTTTGAATACTTGGTAGATTTTGTTTCTTATAGAGGTAGCATAGAAAGAATGAACTGAATGCTATCTCATTTGAATTTTAACAGGTATTATATTCCATAAAATGTGGTTCTTGCATCCTTAGTAACCCATAGCATTTGGAGTGCGATTTTATCTAAGTAATGTGTGCTAAAAAATTAACCTGGGTAGACAGATATCAATTTCTAAAATGGAAACTTGAATTACAGTTGAAGAAGAGTTCACCATTCAGATGATTCTGTCACACAAAGTGTATCAGTTTAAATCTAAAGAGATTTTTTTTATGAATTTTATAACCCCATAAGATCCAAGTTAATGACATGTTTTAGGAATGCTAAGAGGTTAACAAGTTTCATCTGCATTCTTTGCACAGAGTACAAAAAGATTGACAATCCTTTTAATGTGGGAAATCAAACCTGTCCAAGGCTAGTTAGGCAAGATGATTTCACAGACTAGATAAGAATGATTATCCCGCACTCATTGAGATAGTTGAAGGAAAACGATGGTGACTGAAAAAAGATGGTGAAACATTACTGTATGAGTTATATCAGAGAATATATCTTTTAATGAATGATGCACTTTTAGCGATAAAGTAAGACAAGCGTCTTCACATTCTTCTTTGGCTTGGCTTCGCGGACGAAGATTTATAGAGGGGGTAAATATCCACGTCAGCTGCAGGCTCGTTTGTGGCTGACAAGTCCGATGCGGGACAGGCAGACACGGTTGCAGCGGTTGCAGGGGAAAATTGGTTGGTTGAGGTTGGGTGTTGGGTTTTTCCTCCTTTGCCTTTTGTCAGTGAGGTGGGCTCTGCGGTCTTCTTCAAAGGAGGTTGCTGCCCGCCGAACTGTGAGGCGCCAAGATGCACGGTTTGAGGCGATATCAGCCCACTGGCGGTGGTCAATGTGGCAGGCACCAAGAGATTTCTTTAGGCAGTCCTTGTACCTCTTCTTTGGTGCACCTCTGTCACGGTGGCCAGTGGAGAGCTCGCCATATAACACGATCTTGAGAAGGCGATGGTCCTCCATTCTGGAGACGTGACCCACCCAGCGCAGCTGGATCTTCAGCAGCGTGGACTCGATGCTGTCGGCCTCTGCCATCTCGAGTACTTCGACGTTAGGGATGAAGGCGCTCCAATGAATGTTGAGGATGGAGCGGACACAACGCTGGTGGAAGCGTTCTAGGAGCCATAGGTGATGCCGGTAGAGGACCCATGATTCGGAGCCAAACAGGAGTGTGGGTATAACAACGGCTCTGTATACGCTTATCTTTGTGAGGTTTTTCAGTTGGTTGTTTTTCCAGACTCTTTTGTGTAGTCTTCCAAAGGCGCTATTTGCCTTGGCGAGTCTGTTGTCTATCTCGTCGATCCTTGCATCTGATGAAATGGTGCAGCCGAGATAGGTAAACTGGTTGACCGTTTTGAGTTTTGTGTGCCCGATGGAGATGTGGGGGTGCTGGTAGTCATGGTGGGGAGCTGGCTGATGGAGGACCTCCGTTTTCTTCAGGCTGACTTCCAGGCCAAACATTTTGGCACTTTCCGCAAAACAGGACATCAAGCGCTGAAGAGCTGGCTCCGAATGGGCAACTAAAGCGGCATCGTCTGCAAAGAGTAGTTCACGGACAAGTTTCTCTTGTGTCTTGGTGTGAGCTTGGAGGCGCCTCAGATTGAAGAGACTGCCATCCGTGCGGTACCGGATGTAAACAGCGTCTTCATTGTTGAGGTCTTTCATGGCTTGGTTCAGCATCATGCTGAAGAAGATTGAAAAGAGGGTTGGTGCGAGAACACAGCTTTGCTTCACGCCATTGTTAATGGAGAAGGGTTCAGAGAGCTCATTGCTGTATCTGACCCGACCTTGTTGGTTTTCGTGCAGTTGGATAACCATGTTGAGGAACTTTGGGGGGCATCCGAGGCGCTCTAATATTTGCCAAAGCCCTTGCCTGCTCATGGTGTCGAAGGCTTTGGTGAGGTCAACAAAGGTGATGTAGAGTCCTTTGTTTTGTTCTCTGCACTTTTCTTGGAGCTGTCTGAGGGCAAAGACCATGTCAGTAGTTCCTCTGTTTGCGCGAAAGCCGCACTGTGATTCTGGGAGAATATTCTCGGCGACACTAGGTATTATTCTATTTAGGAGAATCCTAGCAAAGATTTTGCCTGCAATGCAGAGCAGCGTGATTCCCCTGTAGTTTGAGCAGTCTGATTTCTCGCCTTTGTTTTTGTACAGGGTGATGATGATGGCATCACGAAGGTCCTGAGGCAGCTTTCCTTGGTCCCAGCAGTGCTTGAAAAACTCATGCAGTTTGGCATGCAGAGTTTTGCCGCCAGCCTTCCAGACCTCTGGGGGGATTCCATCCATACCTGCTGCTTTGCCACTTTTCAGTTGTTCAATTGCTTTATATGTTTCATCCTGGGTGAGGACCTCACCCAGCTCTAGAAAACAGAAAATGCTGGAGATACTCAGCTTGTTAGACAGCATCTGTCAAGGGAGAAAAACACATTGAACATTTCAGGTTACAGACCCTTCATCACAAATCTTGTTAGATCTGACTTTGACTTTTGCTCACACACACACACACACACACACACACACACACACACACACACACACACACACACACACACACACACACACACACACACACACACACACACACACACACACACACACACACACACACACACACACACACACACACACACACACACACACACACACACACACACACACACACACACACACACACACGAAACCCATTGGACTGTGTGTGTCTCTGTTACAATAGCATGATACCTGGCATTGTCTGGGAAATAAAACACTCAAATGTTGACTATATGGTTGAAAGCAAATACCCAAAAATGTTCATGGTAATTCTGCATTAATATATCTTTTCAAACACATTTATATTCTTTGTAACAGAAAATAGTACTGCCCTTCGGCTGGTACTTTTGTTCTCGTTGCTTGGAGTCTTGCTTGTTCTTTCTCAGCAGACTCTTGTTGTCTGCTCATGGAATGCCTGGCAGCATCAGCAAAGGGTGGCTTGGCATCTTCTTTGGCTTGGCTTCGCGGACGAAGATTTATGGAGGGGGTAAAAGTCCACGTCAGCTGCAGGCTCGTTTGTGGCTGACAAGTCCGATGCGGGACAGGCAGACACGGTTGCAGCGGCTGCAGGGGAAAAATGGTTGGTTGGGGTTGGGTGTTGGGTTTTTCCTCCTTTGCCTTTTGTCAGTGAGGTGGGCTCTGCGATCTTCTTCAAAGGAGGTTGCTGCCCGCCAAA